>NC_047104.1:139882906-140182906 GCF_902500255.1 Thalassophryne amazonica | reverse complement strand
TTTATTCCCTGATCAGTTCTCATGTAGCTTCTTCCTTTGCACTCATTTATCTTGGTTCACTTTTAGTTCTCATGGTCATAGTTCACTGTTTCCCTCACTCCCGTCTGATTTGGTTCCCTTCACATCACTGCACCTGCCTCGTATTGTGGACTCACTCTCTAATGCTGTCTGCTTTGTGTTTTCTTTCACTCACACTCTTGGCACCTATTTACGCAATTTACATCACTGTACCTTATAGTACTCCCTCACTATCTTGCACAGTGTATCATCTTTGTCCAGCAGCCACGCCCCCTTTCTAGAATTTCCCTCCACATGTGCACCTTGTTACCTAATCAGCCTGCATGTGCACCTCATTAACATCACCTGCTATTTAAGCCCTCACAGTCTCACAGCTCACTGCCAGATTTTTGTCTTATATACACTTTCCCACCTTTGTTCACAGCTGTAGTTTTGTCTGTGCATGGACTGTATTTTTGCTCTGTGTTTTTGATTGTGGACTTTTGCCTTATCCCTGATGCCTGTGTTTGCTTGTGCCACTGAACCCTGTTCGTCAGTGACTGGGTTTTTGCCTGATCCCGACTGTACCTCTGCTCCTCTGACTGACGACGTGTACCATACCTGTGCCTGAAATAAAGACCATGTTATCTCTTACACCAAAGCCAAGTCTGGGAGTCTGCATTGTGGTTCCAGCCACTCCAGGTGCCGGGCACCCGCCCGGCCTGACAACTACCAGAAAAACAGAGACTACATGATAACAGAAAACAAAACCTGACATGACAGCATAACTGATATCACAGATGAGAAAAGCAAAATAAACAAGTGATAAACTAGTGATCAATAATGCAAACATAAACCGGCTGAAGAAAACTAGAATGGAACTGAACTTGTGGCCAAAGAGTAAAAGTAACAAAGAAATAAAGTGGCAAAGAAAAGTAGAACCTAGAATAAACGCATCATAAAAATAAACAACTAATAAATCAAAGCTGGAGCAGATGGTGTGCAATTATTACAGTAAACAAGTAATAATTGTGGATGAATTGCTGTATCTCGTCTGTGGTATTTGGAGTGTGGACATAATTTTGTTGTTGTTGCACTCGTGTAATGACAGTGACAAATAAATCTTACAATTCAATTCAAGTCCACAGTGAACAAATTGTTACTGAAGACTGTATTACAACACCAGATAGGTGCAGCCCACTGCTCCTTGCATGGTGTGTTCACGTGTGTGTGTGTGTGTGTGTGTGTGTGTGTGTGTGTGTGTGTGTGTGTGTGTGTGTGTGTGTGTGTGTGTGTGTGTGTGTGTGTGTGTGTGTGTGTGTGTAAAAAAAAAAGTATGGTTTAAATGCAGAAGTTGAGCTTCCCCATTGTGGGATTAATAAAGAAATTAATCTTAATATTAATCTCTATTTTTTTTATTAATTTTTATATGTCAATATTAACATTGTAGCTCAGTAGCTTCCAGGTCATGAGATCAGTTGACTCAAAATCAGTGTGGAATCATAGTATTCCACTGGCTGCATGAGATACACCTCTTCATTTTACATTTGAACTCTAATCAAATTTTTTTTATTAATTTTTATATGTCAATATTAGCGTTTTAGCTCAATAGCTTCCAGGTCATGTCTGGAATCGACTCAAAATCAGTGAGGAATTATGGTACTCCACTGGCTGCATGAGAGACACCCCTTGTTTTTGCATTTTAAATCTCTAATTTTAAAAAATATTTTTTATATGTAAATATTAGGGTTTTAGCTCAATAGCTTCCAGGTTATGTGATCAATTGACTTATTGGCTCAAAATTAGTGTGAAATCGTGTTCCTCCACTAGCTGCATGAGATACACCTCTTGTTTTTGCGTCTTAAATCTGTTTATATTTTTAATTAATTATTATATGGAAATATTAGTATTTTAGGTAAATAGCTTCCAGGTCAGGTGATCAGTTGACTCAAAATCAGTGTGAAATCATAGTACTCCACTGGCTGCATGAGACACAGCCCTTGTGTTAACATTTTATATCGGTGATTTTTTTTTTTTTTTTTTAATGTGTAAATATTAGCATTTTGACTCAATTGCTTCCAGGTCATGTGATTAATTGGCTCAAAATCTGTGTGGAATCATAGTACTCCAGTGGCTGCATGAGATACACCTCTTGTCTTTGCATTTGAAATCTATTCAGATTTTTTTTTTTTATTAATTGTTATGTGTAAATATTAGCATTTTAGCTCAACCTTCTGAAGATCCCACATTTTTATTTTGAAAACAGGAAGTTGGTACACGCCGTTGCCGTCTTCTATCTCCGTGTGTTTACTGTAAAGTCTGACATACCGGTGCACTTGAAATGTTTTAGTGGCTTGCTCAGACTCGCACTGTAGCCGTAGTGAAGAAGAGGTTTAACTGGAGTGAATATCCAACTTTAAACTAACTTCATTGCGGTTGTCTCAATGCAGTTCTCAATGTTACTGAGATCTCGCAGCGCGGCGACCTTTTCGAAGTTTTGCGGGATTTGAAACGTCAATAGGGCGAATACTGTTTGTGTTTCTAATATCTTTGTAGCATGGCCCAAGCAGAGGGTCACCCCTTTGAGTCTGGTCTGCTTGAGGTTTCTTCCTCAGAGGGAGTTTTTCCTTACCACTGTTGCTCTGGGGGTTGGTAAGGTTAGACCTTACCTGTGTGAAGCGCTTTGAGGCAACTTTGTTGTGATTTGGCGCTATATAAATGAAAATAAATTGAAATTAATATTTGATGCAAATGAAGTCCAAAACATATTTGGTGACTTGGAGATATTCATGTGGCCATCCTGTGATTTGTCTAAAGTGCCTCTAAAAATCATAACATTTAGCTTGTTCAACTATTCATGAAAATTGAGGGACTGGGTATGAAAATAATTGTAAATCCTAATTGGTTATTGCAACATTTTTATTTTAATTAAAGCTAAAAGTCTCAATCACAAGCACAGTGTGACTGTGGTCAGAGCCCATCCTTGATGTAATCCCACCTTCACCATGAATGCATCTGTCATTCCTACTGAGCGTCTCACCACTGTCACACCATCCATGTACGAGGTCTGTCCGTAAAGTATAGGTCCTTTTTATTTTTTTCAAAAACTATATGGATTTCATTCATATGTTTTTACGTCAGACATGCTTGAACCCTCGTGCGCATGCGTGAGTTTTTCCACGCCTGTCGGTGACGTCATTCGCCTGTGAGCACTCCTTGTGGGAGGAGTCGTCCAGCCCCTCGTCGGAATTCCTTTGTCTGAGAAGTTGCTGAGAGACTGGCGCTTTGTTTGATCAAAATTTTTTCTAAACCTGTGAGACACATCGAAGTGGACACGGTTCGAAAAATTAAGCTGGTTTTCAGTGAAAATTTTAACAGCTGATGAGAGATTTTGAGGTGATTCTGTCAATGTTAATATTTGGTACAGTAGCCTTTGTTTGCAATTACAGAGATTAAACGTTTCCTGTAGTTTTTCACCAGGTTTTCACACTGCAGCAGGAATTTTGGTCCACTCCTCCATACAGATCTTCTCCAAATCTTTCAGGTTTGGAGTTACAGCTCCCTCCAAAGATTTTCTATTGAGTTCAGGTCTGGAGACTGGCCAGGCCACTCCAGGACCTTGAAATGCTTCTTACAGAGCCCCTCCTTAGTTGCCCTGGCTGTGTGTTTGGGGTCATTGTCATGCTGGAAGACCCAGCGATGACCCATCTTCAATGCTCTTACTGAGGGAAGGAGGTTGTTTGCCAAAATCTCACAATACATGACCCCATCCATCCTCCCTTCAATACGGTGCAGTCGTCCTGTCCCCTTTGCAGAAGAGCACCCCCAGAGTATGATGTTTCCACCCCCATGCTTCACGGTTGGGATGGTTTTCTTGAGGTTGTTCTCATCCTCTAAACATGGTAAGTGGAGTTGATTCCTAAAAGCTCTATTCTGGTCTCATCTGACCACATGACCTTCTCCCATGTCTCCTCTGGATCATCCAGATGGTCACTGGTGAACTCAAACGGGCCTGGACGTGTGCTGGCTTGAGCAGGTGGACCTAGCTGCCCTGCAGGATTTTAAACCATGACAGCATCATGTGTTACTAATGTAATCTTTGTGACTGTGGTCCCAGCTCTCTTCAGGTCATTGACCAGGTCCTCCTGTGTAGTTCTGAGCTTTCTCAGAATCATCCTTACCCCACAAAGTGAGATCTTGCGTGGAATCCCAGACTGAGGGAGATCGACAGTCATCTTGTGTTTCTTCTACTTTCTAATAAATAATCCTAACAGTTGTTGTCTTCTACCAAGCTGCTTGCCTGTTGTCCTGTAGTCCATCCCAGCCTTGTGCAGGTCTACAGTTTTGTCCCTGGTGTCCTTAGACAGCTCTTTGGTCTTGGCTATGGTGGACAAGTTGGAGCGTGATTGATTGTGTGTGTGAACAGGTGTCTTTTACACAGGTAACAAGTTCAAACAGGTGCAATTAATACAGGTAAAGAGTGCAGAATAAGAGGGCTTCTTAAAGAAAAATGAACAGGTCTGTGTGAGCCAGAATAATTGCTGGTTGGTAGGTGTTCAAATACTTATTTGCAGCAGTAACATACAAATAAATTATTAAAAAAAAATCATACGTACATTGTGATTTCCGGATTTTTTTTTTTTTAGATTATGTCTCACAGTGGACATGCACCTAAGATGAAAATTTCAGACCCCTCCATGATTTCTAAGTGGGATATATATATATATATATATATATATATATATATATATATATATATATATATATATATATCTACATGGCCCTTTATGCAGCCTTCATAGGCCTAACCAAGGCTTTTGACACAGTCAGTCGTGAGGGTTTGTGGAAGATTCTTGCACGCCTTGGCTGCCCTCCAAAGCTCCTCACCATCATCCGCCAGCTGCATGAAGGCCAGATGGGACAAGTGAAGTACAACGGGACTCTGTCCGGCAGCTTCCCCATCTCAAATGGCGTCAAACAAGGTTGCATCCTCGCTCCCACTCTGTTCTCCATCTTCTTCAGCATGATGCTTTGTGAGGCCAAAGAAGACTTGACAAACAGCATCTATATCCGCTTCAGAACCGACGGAAGTCTGTTTAACTTGCGGCGCCTTCTGTCCCACACTAAGATCACAGAACAGCTAATCATGGAGCTGCTCTTCGCAGATGACTGCGCCCTCGTCGCCCATACGGAGCAAGCCTTGCAGCACATTGTCAACTGTTTTGCTGAAGCAGCAAGAGCCTTCGGTCTCACCATCAGCCTGAGAAAGACAGAAGTGCTATATCAACCGGTCCCCCATACAGCATATACCCCACCCCAAATCAACATCGAGGGTACCAGTCTGAATGCAGTAGAGCACTTCACGTATCTCGGTAGTGTTATCTCAAACGACGCATCTGTTGCCAAGGACCTAGCCAGTCGCCTTGCCAAGGCCAGCAGTTCTTTTGGTCGACTCTCAAAGAAAGTCTGGCAGAATCATGCACTGCGCCTTTCCACAAAAGTGCAGGTCTACAGAGCCACTGCGGTCCCTACCCTCCTGTATGGAGCTGAAACCTGGGTTCTGTATCACCAGCAGATCAGATTACTGGAACGCTTTCATCAGCGTTGTCTCCGAAACATCTTCGGGATCAAGTGACAGGACTACGTCTCAAATGAGGACATCATTACCAGAGCCAAATTGCCCAGCATGGAGTCTATTATACTCAAACAACAGCTTCATTGGGCAGGTCACGTATCCAGGATGGATGATACACGCATGCCGAAATTAATTCTCTTTGGCGAGCTCAAGGAAGAGAGACGAAACCATGGGGCCCCCAAAAGCGCTATAAGGACCAGCTGAAGAAATGGCTCTCCCTTGCAGGCATTCAGCATCAGTCATGGCAGCATCTAGCTACAGATAGACTCAGCTGGCGTTCCAGCATCAAATCCGCCAGCCTGATGTTTGAGGCAGAAAGAAGTGAGGCCTCACGCCAGAAGCGTCAAAGACAGAAAGAGCGGGCAGCAGCACAAGCCCAGCCTACTCAAGTGTTCATTTGCCCCAAGTGTAACAGGTCTTGTGCATCCCGCATCGGACTTTTCAGCCACCAGAGGGCTTGTAGAAAATAAACAAAAAAAAAAAAGAAAAGGCCGTCCCACTATCCTCGCAAGCGAGGAAACTGACAACAACAACAACATATATATATATATATATATATATATAAAATTAATAAAATTAATAAAAATTATATTTTTCTAAATAATAGTAAGTCCCTTCGGCTGCTCCCTTGTTTTTTGTACTCGGAGTCGCCACAGCAAATCCAAACTGGATCTGCATGTTGAATTGGCACAAGTTTTACGCCGGATGCCCTTCCTTACGCAACTCCACATTACATGGAGAAATGTGGTAGGGGTGGGATTCGAACTGGGAACCTTCCGCACTGAAACCAAGTACATTAACCACTTGGCCACCACCCCTATTATATTTTTATAATGATAATAATAAATTAAAATAATTTAAAAAATAATAAAGTAATAATTGTATGTATGTGTGTGTGTATATATATAAATTATTATTATTTCATTGGTGTGCTACCATTGTGTGAAGTTACACTGATCACAGCACCACCTGCCCAAAAAATTCTACCTACGCTCCTGGATAATTGAGAAAAAAGGTTTGTTGTGCATTTGCAGCTTATCAAAATCGGAAAGAAAGCATAAATAATGATTTTTACAGAAACCTCCAAATATGTAAACAGGTATTTATTTCAAGGTCCTGCACAGAAACAGAGATCATTTGTTGCCCCCTATCGACAATTAATGAAATAACCGAGACAGTCGAGTTTTTTCCTCCTTGATGGCAGCGCAGTCGTTTTATTTACATGTATGTACTCCGTAAGTGAATTCGGCGTATCCAGTTACAGGGCCTTAATGTTGTACATCACATACCAGTTGTGTATATGTACAGCTTGTAAATGCTTTGGGCGTTTATCCTAGACTTTATATATTTTGTCGGCACCGACAGCCGGATGCTACTTTGCTAGCACAGCTACCTTAACGCAGCGCATCCGAGCCACCAGAAGAATGGCTCCGTGGGAGGTTTACCCGAGTTAAACGGCTGTACGCGCTGTAAAGCCATGTGCACAGACTGTGTAACGGTTTGTTGAAGCGTGAGGATGAGGAGCCGCAGTAACTCCGGGGTGAGGCTGGACGGTTATGCCAGGCTGGTCCAAGAGACGATCCTGTGCCACCAGGTGAGTCCACACGCAAACAAAAACATTATCCCGCCTGCAGTTTTCCCTTAAAAAGTGACTGTTTTTGAAACCAGATCTTTTCTTTACGTTGCACTTAGTACGTAGGCTGTCTGTGCTGATAGATTTGAGTAAAGTTCAGCTGCTGTATCGTAGTGGACTGGAAAACTATGCACCTTATCTGAGGCGCAGGCAGCACTTGGGACTGATCATGATGGGATGTGTGTTGTGTGTTTCAGAACCCGGTGACAGGGCTTCTGCCTGCCAGCAGCAAAATGAAGGACGCCTGGGTGAGGGACAATGTGTACAGTGTCCTGGCTGTGTGGGGGCTGGGCATGGCCTACCGCAAGAACGCAGACCGGGATGAAGACAAGGCAAAGGCTTACGAATTGGAGCAGGTTTGTCACAGACACAGATAAGGTTGTCTTCCATTTGGTTGATCCCTTGTGCTTGTCCTGTCTGTGGGACAAAGTGTTCTTGAGTAAGATTATTAATGGTAAGTTGTTCCTGCTGTGCAGACCAGCATCTTGCACAGCATTTTTTAGGTACGTGATAAAAAAAATTGTAAAGAGCCCATAGAGACTTTTTAAAAATGGTGTTTAAATATTTGTTCTATGCCACATATAAAGAAAGGTAGGAGCATTTGAAGGTCAGAAGATATTGGTAATTTATGTCTGTGTGTTTAACCTTCTGGGGTCTGAGGGCATTTTTTGGACAGTTCACTCGCCTGGCATAAATGTTTTATTATTGCTGTTAACAGCTCTCCCTGCATCCCACAATTAAGTTTTATGTCTCTTTTTTTTCCAGGACAGAATATATATGTTTTTGTTGTGTTTTATAAGTGTAATAAAGGTTTACAATCAAAAATAGGCAAGGAAAAAAATAAAGCGAAAAATAATTTTCCACACACATTTATTCAAAACACACAGCAAACTATAATAAACAACTGTTTTGACAATTTAAAAAGGTAATTTGAGGTCTTGTGTGAAAGGCTGTATAACAAAAAGGTTCAAACAATAAACACAAATGCACATTTTGAACAATATATACAAAATGGTCTATGCGTTTTGTTGTCCATTGATATGGTAAACAGTGCTTTACGCAGAGAAAGCAACAGAGTTATCCAGTAATATTCACATGCAAACTCGTGGAGCAGTCCTGATAGTTACACACTCTTTGTTTGAGTACATGAGATTGTCATCAGAGGCTCTCCGTGTGCTCCTGCTTTCACTGATCGCTGTGCGTAATGGCGCAGGGCGCACTGAGTATATGTACTAATAGTATGTACTCATTGGAGTACACCAATTAGCTAAACTGCAGGATTGTCTTACAGACATAAAGACATGGATGACCTCTAATTTCCTGCTTTTAAACTCAGATAAAACTGAAGTTATTGTACTTGGCCCCACAAATCTTAGAAACATGGTGTCTAACCAGATCGTTACTCTGGATGGCATTTCCCTGATCTCTAGTAATACTGTGAGAAATCTTGGAGTCATTTTTGATCAGGATATGTCATTCAAAGCGCATATTAAACAAATATGTAGGACTGCCTTTTGCATTTACGCAATATCTCTAAAATCAGAAAGGTCTTGTCTCAGAGTGATGCTGAAAAACTAATTCATGCATTTATTTCCTCTAGGCTGGACTATTGTAATTCATTATTATCAGGTTGTCCTAAAAGTTTCCTAAAAAGCCTTCAGTTGGTTCAGAATGCTGCAGCTAGAGTACTGACGGGGACTAGCAGGAGAGAGCATATCTCACCCGTGTTGGCCTCTCTTCATTGGCTTCCTGTTAATTCTAGAATAGAATTTAAAATTCTTCTTCTTACTTATAAGGTTTTGAATAATCAGGTCCCATCTTATCTTAGGGACCTCGTAGTACCATATTACCCCATTAGAGCGCTTCGCTCTCAGACTGCGGGCTTACTTGTAGTTCCTAGGGTTTGTAAGAGTAGAATGGGAGGCAGAGCCTTCAGCTTTCAGGCTCCTCTCCTGTGGAACCAGCTCCCAATTCAGATCAGGGAGACAGATACCCTCTCTACTTTTAAGATTAGGCTTAAAACTTTCCTTTTCGCTAAGGCTTATAGTTAGGGCTGGATCGGGTGACCCTGGACCATCCCTTGGTTATGCTGCTTTAGACGTAGATTGTGGGGGGGTTCCTATGATGCACTGTTTCTTTCTCTTTTTGCTCCGTATGCATCACTCTGCATTTAATCATTAGTGATCGATCTCTGCCCCCCTTCACGGCATGTCTTTTTCCTGTTTTTTTCCCTCAGCCCCAACCAGTCTCAGCAGAAGACTGCCCCTCCCTGAGCCTGGTTCTGCTGGAGGTTTCTTCCTGTTAAAAGGGAGTTTTTCCTTCCCACTGTTGCCAAGTGCTTACTCATAGGGGGTCGTTTTGACCGTTGGGGTTTTTCATAATTATTGTATGGCCTTGCCTTACAATATGGAGCGCCTTGGGGCAACTGTTTGTTGTGATTTGGCGCTATAGAAGAAAAAAGTTGATTGATTGATTGGAGCACCCAGGGGGCTATTCAAACAGGCCAACTAGTAACATATCACTCCTGAAAACGATCTTTGGCTTTTCACGTGAGGTAAATCTGCCGTACGATTGCATTTTGGAAAACCATGTGACGGTGAGCCAATTCCGATTGGACACTCACATTGCGCACGTCATCACGCAGCTTCTATGAGGAGTTCAAAAATGGCCGATGGCTGACTCGAAAGTCCGGAGTTAACTTTTCAGCAAAAAAAAGTAAGTTTCTGTCTCATATCATTCAAAAGTTATTTATAATTTAGTAAAGCTTGGTCTTAACCATCGTATACGACGGCGTCTGCCCCAGAGGGTTAAGGGAAAAAACACCAGAAAGCTGTGACAAGTGTCTCATTGTTTACATTTCAAAATGATGGAACTCTGACAAACCTAATTATTATCTCATTTACATGTGTGGTTTACAACGATCCACCATATAAACATTGTTTTCTGAAAGTAGTTTCCAAGCTAAAAAATGATCTATTTCGCCATGTCTGCCATCTTGCTGGCTTGACACTGGTTTTGCGGATCATAAAAATATGCATGCGAAGGCTTTGATCACCACCAAACCTCACAGAAAAGTACATAATCACATGAATTAAATGTTCTATATTATTTGAAAACTGATCTTTTAACAGCAAATGTTTTCAACGCAATTTTTCAATTTAGTTTTTCACAGAATTTCCTAGCGTCTACTCGTCACAGGAATACCATTTAAAAACAAAGTTGCAGGGGGGTATTTCATCTATGTCATCAAATAGGGAGATGTCCGATTGTCACAAAATGAATGCATTCCTCGAAGCGTGAACTCAGCACTACTGCCTGGAAAGTCTCGCAAGCCAGGCGCAGTTGATACAGCCACATCGGTGGACGCCATATTTAGGTCACGTGCGTACCTACATGTTTGTACACACTGTTTAATGGCAGACATTATTATACAAATAAATGTTTGAGTTCAATGGTACAAATATTTCATGAGGTGAAAGATGGAATGTTCCATTCAGCGACGCAAAGACGAGTTGAATGGAACATTCCAGTTTTCACCTAATTAAATATTCATTTGTTTTATATAATGGTTAAAATACATCCTTGTCATTTGATATTTTATTAATTTATAAATGACAGAAAACAGGCTTACATTTTGGTGTTCCACCGGTACTTAACAATCCAACATGAATTTTTAATCTGAGTCCAAAATTGAGACAGTGCAGTCTGTGATGCCATGCAATGACTTTATGTACTTCCAAAAACAGCAAAAACAAAAAGAGAGACTTTGTGTACTTCCTCAGTCCAGCGAAAAATCACGTCACAAATTTGTCCAGCTTTTCATCCTAACAGTTCTTCATAACTCCAGATGGCTTACAGCGTAGTGGATTTGTTTGTTTTTTGTACTAGAAGAAATGCAGTGCAGTTCTGTCCTCTACAAACAGAGAAGAGCTGGTTCTAGAAGAAACCACTCTGTCCTGTGCAGGCAAAAGAGAACTGGTCATAAAAAAAGAAAAAAACTCATTTCTTTTGACCCCATACCAATACGATGGCAATGTCACCCAAGTCATCCAGAGGCATAGAGTTTTAACTTATGGTTAGAATTTTAACCAAACTAATTTCGGACAAGTTATTTAAATTAATGTCACGTTTGAAGTTTTATAAAGTGAAAATATCAGATATATGTTTTAGTTTTAAAGTAACGCACTAATTTTGAAGGTTTTAGTGTGGACATGGTGTGTGCACAGTGCATTATGGGTAAAAGTTCATGACAGGAGAAATGCATTTGATACGCTCTGATCAGGCTCCACATGGACAACAGCATTAAACTCTTTGTATATTGTGCCTAAAACTCTCGTGAATATATTCTTTGGGTTCATAGACGTTATTGTGTTTGTTTTATGTAAAAATGCCAGAAGAAGTCCAGGTTGCTTGTCCAAAAGCCGAAATTGTGATTTAGGCCGTGTGATAAAACTGGTGCCAAAATGCATAGAACACTGCCATCTACTGGCGACCGGTTGTATCACAGTGTTGTTGACCGCAGGATTTTAAAATTATCTGTAGGTATCCAAAACCTGAGAGACCACACACATGTGGAGATAAAAACAAATCATAGATCTGACAGGTTTAGTTGTATAGTGTGTGTGGTGTCAGCCACATGGTAAAAACAACACACACAAACGGGTTTCACACATGAACATTCCCAGGTCAGACACCTTGCTTTCTGATTGGCTGCATGTCACATTTAGCTCCTCACGTCCTTCTTAACACACCACACATGGCAGGAATATCTGATAAGATTATATTTAGCGTTATCACGATTGTCGGGGCGTCCTTAAGATTGCTGGAAGGGGAAGATCGGGTCCGATATCGGCCTAATTATCTTGCCATAAGAACCAGGCTTGATGTTATGACACCGCACGGAGCGACTGATTGATCTGTTATAACACCGCACCGAGCCGCTAACTGATCGGCTGTTATGACACCGCACGGAGCGACTGATTGATCTGTTATAACACCGCACCGAGCCGCTAACTGATCGGCTGTTATGACGCCTCACGGAGCGACTGATTGATGCGTTATGACACCGCACCGAACATGTTTTCACTATTATTTGATTTCTTTGTGTGACTGACATCGTTATTCAAGCATTCAAAAGGCGATTCCTATCGCCACACAACTCCAACACACGAGAAGTTTTTTGACAGTTCTTGTTATTGAAAGAAACCTTGTCTCCCTAACCGGATAGAGTTGTGATGTCATCACGCATGCGCTTAGGTGCTGTCTAGTGGGATCTTGAAAATTTCTGTCTTTTTTTTTATACAAATGAAAAAAATGACATTTTACAAAAGCACATTTATTTGTAAACATCAACACGTTACATATGAATGAATCAACCAATCAGTATGAGTGGAGGCTTAGTTACCCATAATCCCCTTTGGGGATCTGTGTGTTAATGTTCAAATCTTCAGAATTAGTGCATTATTTTAAAATTAACAGATATGTGTTATATATCACTTTGTACATTTTAAGAGGTTACATTAATGTAGTTATTCTGTCTGGAATAATTTTATTTTTAAAGCAAAACCATAATTCAAACCTGCTTTCCATTTCAAGACCTCTGCCTCATTGCGGGACCACTGTATCCTGTAAGGGTAAATGACGTTTTCCTACAGCAGGGGGCAGAGCGCACAAAGACAAGCACTGGCTCATTGGCTGTTTGGGTTTGTCATTGCTATTGGTTCTATCAGAAGCTTTGGGGGTGTTTAAACTCGAAATCAGCTTCTTAGTAGCTGAGAGCGTACGGGAGGCAAAATTTAAAGTTATCGGTAACCTGTAGCTTCCGATAAGCTTTTAGACAGTTTATCAGTTTAGCGTTAAAAAAGATAACTTTTCAGTTAGCTGATTACCAGTTATCGAAGCTAACTTTTTGGTTAGCTGTGCCCACCACTGCAAGCCACCAATCAAATGACAAGGATCCACTCAGCTGTTATATAAAAAGTCTTGTT
Source organism: Thalassophryne amazonica (assembly GCF_902500255.1). NCBI lineage: Eukaryota > Metazoa > Chordata > Actinopteri > Batrachoidiformes > Batrachoididae > Thalassophryne > Thalassophryne amazonica. The sequence goes on along the minus strand of NC_047104.1, from coordinate 140,169,654 downwards.
CTCAGACAGAAAGGTGTTGTAAAATTCAGCTCACTTACCGTTTTCATCTTTAAGTGTACATGGTTTATTATGCTCTTTTGCTAGTGAAGATGCCAGATATAGCTGTGCTGATTAAAATAACCTAATACTCAAAGAAATATTTTCATCTTGTGTTTTTTTTTTTTTTTTTTTGTCTATGAGGGTGCATAGCACAAATAATCAAACTACTGGAATATCCTTAGATTCATTCATTTGTTCATTCACTTTCTATACCCTCTTATTCCAGTTAAGGGCCGGGGGGGGGGGGGGGGGGGGGGGGGCTGGAGCCTATCCCAGCAGCAATTGAGTGAGAGACATTGTACACCTTGGTAGGATGTCAGTGTATCGCAGGGCAGTATACAAGGATTTTTCCAGAAATGCTTCGAAGCGCAAGGCTAATATCCCCATCACACTATAGGTTGAATGAGTCTGAATGAAAATTTGACCCACATTCCAGATGTGTCAGTGCATTTGGAAATGTCGGACAGCATTTTCAGAGCAGTCTAAACAGCCTGACTGTTACACTGCTCTGAGAATTGTAGCTGGGTTGTAGAATATTATATAAAGAATGATAGAAGTCTGCAAATATATTCTAACTTGTTTGTTGCACACTTAATTTGGCTAAATACTTGAAACAGTGATTAATTTGCAAATAGGAAATGAAGTGTTGACCAGCTTAACTAGTTTCAGAAAGTGCATACAATTTAAAAAAAAAAAAAAAACTTTTTTTTGGTATTACTCTCATTTTAGTCATGTCATTAATTTGCGTGTCTGTTGGACTTGTAGCATGTGTTGGACACTGTTCCGTAGGTGAGTATCTTTAACACATTTATCAAGTATAGATCTCTGTCTCTCCTACTCCTGTTCTGTTTTTACAAATCTGAAATATCTTTTAGTATAACTTAATGTTGTTGTTAATCTCTGCACATTGAGGAAAATATGAAATGAATTGTACTGAAGGATATTATCAAGTTATCTTGACCACAAGGACAGGATATTAGTTTTTCTTCTTTTGACACCGTTTCATGAACATGCGTTGACTTTGATGCAGTGGCTTTTTAAAAATCTTTTTGTTGATATGTTTCACTGATATGATTTTTTTTTTTTGGTTTGTTTTTGTAGAGTGTGGTGAAACTGATGCAAGGGCTTCTACAGTGCATGATGAGACAGGTAAAGAATTTTTGTGCTCATGCTAATTATTTGCAGAGATTATATTATGGGCCTTTTAATGTCACATAGCTCAAACAGGGTCTTAAAAACATACGGAAGGTGGGGAGAGAAAAATTTCAGATCTGTTTCGGTGCCTGTACTTTTAAAGGATCTGCTTCTCACTACACTATCTTCCACAGACCTCCCAATGCCGGGAGTGTGCATTGGGAGTGTGCCCATTCCAGCTTTCAGCACTGCAGGCTGTGACATAGCTTCGCGCATGAAATAGAAATGTGGCATCAGGCCAAAACACAAAAGACAACAGAGTGCAGAAATGTGCATACACTGCAGTTTTCTGAATAAAATCCTTACATTTGTTTGTTTTTTTTTTACCTCAAGGTTAATTTGATTACTGTACATTTTGAAGTTAAAAAATGTTTCTTACATTAGAAAACTTGTAATTAAAATATTTTTAAGTTTAAAAAAAAAAAGATTCTTTAGAAATCGGTCATTTAACATCTGCAGGAAACTCCTGTGGATGTTCTACCAGTCTGTAGTAGCCAGTGTCCTCTCATACACCATGGTGTACTGGGGGGGGGGGGACAACACATCCAAGAAAGATACAGAGATACAGCCAGGCTGGACAAAGTGATCAGGCGGCATGAAGCTGGACTCTCTGATGATGGTGGCAGAGAAGAGAACGTTGGACAAACTGCTGGACATTATGGACAATGCCAGTCACCCTCTGTACACCGTCGTCAACAACCACAGGAGCCTCTTCAGCTACAGACTGCTCCTTCCCAAGTGCAGGACCAACAGAGTGGATAAACAATGTTATCCTTCAGGCCATCAGACTATACAACTCCTCACTCAGGGGGAGGAGGAGTAACAGGAAGACGGGATGGGAAGGAGAGGAACAGTAATAGCCAATAAACCAGTATGTCTGGTATTTATGTTGCAACCTGTTTTTCTTTTTTGCATTCACTGTTGATACTCTGTGTACTTCTTACCCTATGTGCTGCTATACAATGCTGCTGGAACCTCAATTTCCCTGAGGGAGTTTTCCCAAGGGATCAATAAAGTTCTCTCTAATTGTTCTTAGCTGACAGGAGTGGCACCCAGTGCTGTTTCTGTGTAGGGCTGGGTTTCAAACGTTTCTAATATTCTAATATTTTAACTTAAAATATTAGCCAGAGAGAAGAAATGGTTTGAGAGAGGGGTCAAGGAGGCATTCTTTGTGAAACGTTTGAAACCCAGCCTTAACCGGGGAGGGGGTCTGAGACACACTTTATCCCCTGTTTACAATGGGGTACTCAGGTCAAAGGAGTTTCAGTCTTTTGTTCATGGTAATGAGTCATTCACGTCATCAAGGGAGCCATCAGAAAGGCATCCATCCCATCATTGGAGGGACAGCTGTCCTGCCATTAGGTGTGCTAACTACAGCACAATAGTTGCTAATTAGAGCTATTGTTTAGTCACTAGCCTATAGCAGTCTGCCTCTCATTAGGAGGGGTCTGGTTAGGTTTAAAACTCCAGCTTTTGTTGGCTTCTGTTTTATTCTTCTCTACAAGAGTCAGACAGAAGTCAGACTTCCAGAGCAAGAATTTTAGCTGAGGAAGCTTCTGCGATTTGAAGCGAAACGTCCTCGCGTCAAGCAACCCAGTCCAGTTGAAGATTCAAGCTTCTCTACCACCCAGTGTTGTCTCCTGCTGCTCAAAAGGATTCAAGGATTCAAATGAATTTTATTGTCATATGCACAAAAGAACATGTTCCCTGCACAATGAAATGTGTCTACTGCATTTAACCCATCCTAATTGCCAGTAGGAGCAGAAGTCGCCATTAGGCGCCCGGGGACCAGCTCCAGATGTACATCCCTGCCTTGGTCAACAGCAGGGCTGAGCAAACCAAGACCGACCCATAACAAACGACACACAACACACATAGGCCGGCCCGGTACATAAACACATATTAAAACAAAGCACACACGAGGGAAAAAGGAGAGAAAAAAACCCTCATAGCCGCTGCATTACACAGCAGCAATGAGGAAAAAACCCCCCATCAGCACAGAAAAACAATAATCACACAGACAAACAAAGACGCAGGACGACAACCGAGATTTGAAGGTCCAGTTTATCAGAACACTCCGGAGGAAGCCTATTTGGCGCCGTCAACGGCCTTGTCCGACAATCCTGGAGGGGGAGGGGCTCAGCCCTGAGCAGTCCACTGTCCACAGTCAATGTCAGAGCTGGAGAAGCTGAAGGGAGGGGGATGACCAGGGGAGTGAGGCTTAAGTGTTGATCTTCTTGAGGAGGTTTTTTATCATAGCGGCCTTGGAGTGCAGCTGTGTTTTGGGGAGGCCAAATGAATATCCAGATTAGCAGACGCCTAAAAGATTCCACAGTTACGAGAATGGAGTGGCTCTCAATGCATCTGAATGTAGAATGTGGTCTTTACAGACGGTCAAAGCGGGTGTCCAGAGCTGCAATCCTGCCCGAGATGTTTTCCAGCGTGCGGTTAACACCCGCCGACTGCGCAGCCACTGCCTTCCCAATCGAATCAGTCATGTAGGGCAGTCTGGACGGCCCAATCAAAGCTGCCTCCACTTTCTTGATTTTCCGGTAAACCAGCGCCATGCCCGCTCCACACAGCAGAAAGCCGGTCACCACCAAGCCAAATATATACACATCTTCGACGTCCTCCACAGAAAGCATGTAAAGGCACATGACCTGCCATCTCCTCCACGAGTCCATCACGTACCCATCAAATGTGTCCCGGCAGGACAGGTCGGGTCCTCCGCCCCCGAATGTCTTGTAGAAAAAATAATGTCAATTGCGTTCAAAGACCACTTTAACAGATCCATTTTTGTCATTTTCCAGAAGAACAAAGCTGCAGCCTCACAGACAACACGCCGCAGAAGCAGGAAAGATAAGGAGGGAGGGAGAAGAGATAAGTGCGTCCGTCTCGGCCGAGTGCAAGCTGGCAAAAAAAAAAAAAAAAAATGCTGTAGCCCATCTGCTTCAGGGTTCCACATGTTTTGGGTTCACAGATGCTTTTCTGCATACCTTGTCTGGAGATGGTGGTTATTTGAGTTACTGTTTACTTTCTATGAGCTTGAACCAATCTGACCATTTTCTCTGTCCTCTGCTGTCAACAAGGAATTTTCACTCAGGGAACCTCTACTCATTGTATTATTATTATTATTATTATTATTATTATTAATTTTTTGGACCATTCTGTGGAGACTCTACAGAGTGTTGTGCTTGACAATCTCACAAGGACAGCAGTCTCTGAAACACTCAAACCACTCTGTCTGGCATCAACAGTCACGCCACATTGACTCAGTCACTTAAATCAGCACACCCTCTTCACTATGTCTACTGTACATGTTGAAATTAATTGACTTTCTGAGATATGATTGGCTGATTATTACTGTATTTTCTCGAGTATGTCGCAGGACCTCCCAAACTAGTAAAAAAAAACAACAAAAGGAGACCCCCCCCCCCCCAAAAAAATCCTCAACTTATCCTCCAGAAAATACAGAAGGTACTTGCTTTAATGAGCAGCTGAATGAGGATTTGTCTGAAGTATTTCTTTCTTTCAGTCCTTTAGCACTCTGAGTTTCCATCCTAAATTTGAGATACAACTGGGTTTTTTTTTTTTTGTAGCTGTTCATGTGTTGTTGATTTATTGTGCATCTTCAGGTGGCTAAGGTGGAGAAGTTCAAACAGACCCAGAGTACAAAGGATTGCCTGCATGCCAAATATCACACCCCGACGTGTGCCACAGTGGTAGGAGATGACCAGTGGGGCCACCTACAGGTGGATGCTACCTCTATTTATCTCCTGATGTTGGCGCAGATGACAGCCTCTGGTAGGCAGAGTGAAGTAGATTATTGTTTATATTAGCTTTTCATTCATGTGTGTGTTCACACATTGAATATGTGTTCATTGTTTTCATTTTAGTAAAGCTGAATTTCCCCAGTTACTAAATTTCTAAAAGAATAAAGTTTTTTTTTTTTTTTTTTTTTTTTTGTAGTACAGTTCTTCAAAGATAATGATTGTCACAGTCGTGCAAAAAATCTTTAGAATCACAGCATTTTCACCTTTGGACTCTGTAGAACGTACTAACTATGACATAATCACAGCAAATATACACAGGCGCTATTCACCAGTTCTGTCTCTCTGGCATGCAATAAGACAAATTACATGTCCACATTTACTAATAAACTCCTTCTTTTTTCCCCTTTTTATACACACCCACACACATTTGAATTCAATATGTGAGCAAGATGTAGTGTTGAACATGATTTTGTCTCATTACTGTTCAGGTCTTCGTATCATCTCAAACCTGGATGAAGTGGCCTTTATCCAGAACTTGGTCTTTTACATAGAGGCTGCCTACAAAGTGGCGGTAAGGAGCATTTTTGGAGGTGGGACGATGGCTCCAGCGGCCAAAGTACTAATGGGCAGCTTTTTGCACTACAGCCTTTTTCAAATCTGTGCATATCACGTTACTGTGTTCAAGAAAGTATAACAATGCTGATGGCAATCTGACAATACATTAGCCTTTATGGTCTATCGAGTTCTTGTAATTGGAATGGTCTTGCAAAGGACTACGTATTTATTAACTTTCACATTATTATAGTTCAGATATTTAGATTGTGGAATTTGAACAAATAAGAAATTCAGCACTGTTTTGTTTATGCTGTGTTTTGGAAGATAGAAATTGCCAGCAGTGCTTATTTGTGGCCTATATTGATTTTCAAAAGTATTTGATTAATTTGACCAGGCTTTTCTCTGGAGCATTCTTTGAATTTGTAGGATACCCAACAAGTTGCTGGACATCATAGCTGGCCTTATACAGGTACTATGAGTGCTGTGCAGAACAGGGGCAGAATCTCTGACACTTCCCCACTAAATTCTGATATTTGTTAGAAATGTTATTTTGGTTTCTGCTGTGTTCAGTGCTTGCATGGACTGGGTGTTGGGTAGGGTTGTGGAAACCATTGGGTTAGGTGCCTCTGTTGGTGATTAAATGTTTACTGACCTTGACTTTGTAGATGATACTATGATCATCATGGAATCAAGCGATACTTTGATTGCAGCAGTTGAGAAGCTGAGTGAGGATTCAGGGTCCAAGGATTCAGGGTCATAAGGTCCAAGACAGAGGTGTTTGATAATATCTGTGCCTTTGCAGGAGAACAAAGGTCCGAGTCTGTAGCGTCTTGGTGTTTTCTGTCTAACTGTGCATTGTGTTTGGCACTAACCAGTGTCTTAAGGCAACAACTGGATGTCTTTGCTACTAGGCCTCTTTGGAGAATTACTGGTACTGCTGAAATTACTTTGTGTCACACAGTTACTTCTTAAGTAGACTTAAATGAGGAGTATCACTTGCATTGTGAGGGAATGTCACCTAAGACATTTGGCCATGTGGTGTGTTTCTCTGGCCATGATCCAGCACACAGGTACCTCAGTGTTAAGGATCCCAACAAGTGAGAAAAGGCTGCCTAGGCGGCTCCTATTCATGACCCTGTGGTCTAGTGGATGTGGAAATGTGCTGTACCAACACGTTTCCAGACCTGACATCTTGTTGCAGACATTTCTGGCAGTAATTCTGAACAATCTTCTTCTTTGTCTTTCGGCTGTTCCCGTTAGGGGTCGCCACAGCAGATCAATCGTTTCCATCTCACCCTGTCCTCTGTATCTTCCTCTGTCACACCAACCACCTGCATGTCCTCTCTCAGCACATCCATGAACCTCCTCTTTGGTCTCCCTCTTCTCCTCCTGCCTGGTGGCTCCATCCTCAGCATCCTTCTCCCTATATACACTGGGTCCCTCCTCTGCACATGTCCAAACCATCTCAATCTCGCCTCTCTGACTTTGTCTCCAAACCGTCCCACCTGAGCTGTCCCTCTGATATGTTCATTCCTAATCTTGTCCATTCTTGTCACTCCCAAAGAGAATCTCAACATCTTCAGCTCTGCCACCTCCAGCTCTGCCTCCTGTCTTTTTGTTAGTGCCACTGTCTCTAAACCATACAACATAGCTTGTCTCACTACTGTTTTGTAAACTTTCCCCTTCACCCTTGCTGATATTCTTCGGTCACAAATCACTCCTGCCACCTTTCTCCACTCACTCCACCCTGCCTGCACTCTCTTCTTCACCTCTCTACCACACTCTCCATTACTTTGAACAGTTGACCCCAAATATTTAAACTCATCTACTTTCACCACTTCTACTCCTTGTAACTGCACTATTCCACTGGGCTCCCTCTCATTCACACACATGTACTCAGTCTTGCTTCTACTGACTTTCATTCCCCTTCTCTCCAAAGCATATCTCCACTTCTCCAGACTAGACTCAACTTGCTCTCTACTCTCACTACAGATCACAATGTCATCTGCAAACATCATAGTCCATGGGGACTCCTGTCTGATCTCATCCGTCAACCTGTCCATCACCATTGCAAACAAGAAAGGACTCAGAGCTGATCCTTGGTGTAATCCCACCTCCACCTTGAATGAGTCTGTCATTCTGACTGCGCATCTCACCGCTGTCACACTATTCTTGTACATGTCCTGCACTAGTAATAATTATAAAACTATGTAGGTGTTGATAGGACTCTGCTAGACTAATCATGAGTATGGATGTCTTGAACACATTTAGTTTCTTGATGCTACATGCGTAAAACAAGTTCATACTCTAGTTTCATAAGTGGAAGGCTAAAATATGTAAAGTATCAGAGAAAACAGAGGTGTTGGTCAAAGATGTGGGTTTAGATAGAGGAGAAGATCAGAAAGGATAGTGCTGTCATGAGCTTTTTATTTCTCCTGTAGGATTATGGAATGTGGGAGAGAGGTGACAAGACCAACCAGGGCATTCCTGAGCTCAATGGTAGCTCTGTTGGTATGGCCAAGGTACTGAAGATAAGTACCACAACTCTCCAACTATTGTCAACATCTATAATATGCACGACAATAGAAGTGAGCCTGGGTGTGTCCAAGAATCTTACATTAAATGCATGTTCACTTATTTGCAGGCAGCTCTGGAGGCCATTGATGAGCTGGATCTTTTTGGTGCACACGGAGGGCCTAAATCTGTAATCCATGTTATGCCAGATGAAGTGGAACACTGTCAGGTATGGCTCACTTTACCTCCAGCGCTGACATTGTCAGTAGTGGTGTCGTGTCATCTGATCTCTGCTGGGGTTACTCTACTCTGTGTCGTGTGTAACCCCCCCCCCCACAGTCCATCCTATGCTCCATGCTGCCACGAGCTTCTCCTTCCAAAGAGATTGATGCTGGCCTGCTCTCTGTCATTTCCTTTCCTGCCTTTGCTGTTGAAGATGTTGACCTAGTGGCAATCACCAAATCCCAGATCATAAGCAAACTACAGGTACAGTCCTGATCAGAATTATTGGCACCTCTGTGATTTAAGTACAGAATATAAAATATGTTCACAGCAAAATGTTAAAAAAAATTTTTTTAGAATAAAGTCTCTGTTTTGTTTTTGTTTTTTCTACTGGCAGCGAGTCATGTCCTGTCTGCGGGGTGTGTGTGTGTGTGTGTGGGGGGGGGGGGGGGGGGGGGTCTCAGACATTATGCACACACTGACAGACACTTATACAAACTCACCTGACTGATATGAACTCATCTCATCTGCACACATGATGCATGCCTCCTCTCTCCAAGACAGGATTGTCTCAAGGCACAAATCAAGTATCAAGTAGACTTTATTAGCCTCCAGGGGCAATTTGTTGTGCAGCCAGCCGTAGAACACATTCGGACATACATAAACATAACATGATCTTAAATATGGCATAAAAACTCACCATGAAAACACACCACACAGTAAACATAATAACTCAATAATAAGAAAACCTAGTTAAAAACCACTCATGTGATAGTGTTTAAAAATCTAATAGTGGGAATAAAAGAGTTCTTGTACCTACTGGTCTTACATTTATTAGACATAAATCTATGACCAGATGGAAGCAATGTGAACTCGGGGTACAGGGGGTGACTGGAAATTTAGGGAAGGGTACAGAAACATTTCTGCTACTTTGGCAGCCCCAATGAGAAATTTGCCAAAAAAACAAAACTGGTTTCATGTTGTCATTATGGGGTGTTGAGTAGAATCTTGATGGGGAAAAAAAAAAAAGAATTTACTCCATTTTGCAATAAGGCTGTAACATTACAAAATGCGGAAAAAGTGAGGCAAAAGGAATACTTTCCAGATGCACTGTAGAGTGATGCACACCGAATTTGCGTGCACAGTATGAAATGCCTTTAAGGTGTACACGTAAAGCAAGGTTGTTTCAATGGGATTTTGAGATTAACCATCCAGATGGGCAATTCGACGGTAACGGAATTACAATCTGAGCTAATCTGTGATGGTTAGATGCCATATGTCCAGATTTTGCTGCTGTTGTAATTCCATTACCATAGAATTGCCCAGTGGAACTGCTGCAGGCAGAATGTTTTAAGGCAAGTTATCCCTAAAATAGTGTTTTAAATATTTCACATTCTTGAAGTAACATTATTGGTAAATAAAAATAAACCCTAGCCAAATACAAAAAGCACAGGCGTTAGATCAGTCTTGTTTAAGTCTCGAAGCCATGGAGCCCCTGTGTGCGGCGGCAGCTTTAACCCCGTGACTTTGATGGCTTCATGTTTCTATTAATAAATCAGTGAATGAATGTTACAGATGTCATTTGACCACTTCTTGAAACTACAGTATCAGTTCTAGTTTCAATCCCTGTTCTAGATGATCTAGATGATCTTTGCTTCTCAGCCAATCCTAGAACCCAGACAAGTCACCTTGGTCTGTTTGTGGGCTCATTCAGAGTGGAAAGTCACTCACTTCAGTTGTCACACTCATTCACATGGCACAGAACCCTTGTAAATGCTAAAAAATGGTCATGTCAGCCTTTTACTTTTTATTCAGTCCTATAGACAACATACTATGCTGCTATGAAAACCCATGGATGTGTGGATGGGCTATTTTCTTTTCCAGGAAAAGCAAAGAAGCAAAGAATATGTGAACAGTATTTGAGAGAAATACTCTTAGGTCTTTAGTGTATTTAGAAAGTGTTTTAGGTCTTTGAGATCAGCTCATGGAAAATGGGAGCAAAAACAAAAGTGTTGCATTTATATTTTTGTTCAGTGTACATACTCACCAGCCAATTTATTAGGTACACCTTGCTAATACTGGATTGGACCCACTTTTGCCTTAATTCTTCATAACATCGATTCAGCAAGGTGTCGGAAATGTTTTACAGTGATGTTGGTCCATTTTGACATGATGGCATCACACAGTTGCACATTCAACCTTTCTGCCCATTGTAATCTGACCTCTGATGTCAACAAGGCATTTTTGTCTACACAACTGCCACTCACTGGAACTGGATATCTTCTAAATGCTAGAGATGGTTGTGCATGAAAATCCCATTAGATCAAGAGTTTCTGAAACACTCAGACAAGCCCATTGCAGAAGCAACCATGCCACATTCAAAGTCACTTAAATCTGCTTTCTTACCCATTCTGATTACTTGGTTTGAACTTCAGTAAGTCGTCTTCACCACGTCTAGATGCCTAAATGCATTGAGTTGCTGTCATGTGATTGGCTGATTAGCAATTTGTTAACAAGCAATTGAACAGGTGTAGTTAATAAAGTGGCTGGTGAGTGTTTATATATATATATATATATATATATATATATATATATATATATATATATATATATATATATATATATATATATATATATATATATATATATATATATATATATATGAAAACTTGCATATAATGGATTCAGGTTGACCGGTGAATGTCGAAGTCCGTTATATGTATGTAACGGATTAGTTACAGTCAGGAGGCACCGAATGATCTACAGGGAATCCTGAATTGGAACCTGGCTCATTTAATGATGGGTCAAAACTTCTTTTGAAAAAAATAAATGTCTCCCTTAAGTAAGTGTTGGAAATTATGTGCATTAAAAGGATTACATTTAGTTGAGTCAAGTCCACTGTGGAGTGGTACCATAAAATCCTGAATAAAGCCGATTTGTGCTTCTGCAGCTCTGTAATTCCATGGCCAGGCAGTGATGTTGATGTGCACGTTAATCTTTTAAAGGTCTCCGTCACGTCTATGTGCAGTTTGCAGCAGGAACAGTGGCTTCCTCTGGCTTAAATTATCCTGTCAACGAGCTTCTTTATACAATCATCAACCTCTAAATCAAAGGTAATCTGTACAATTTCCTCCATGAATTGCGGGTCATTTGAGCGTCTTTTTCCAACTCCATGTTGTGAATTTGGGCATATTTGTGGACTTTTCTGCCAAATGTATTTGATCCATGATCGAAATGAAGTCAGCGTGCACACTGCAAAAACTTAAAATATGATGGAGGAGGAAGGACTGAAACCAGAAAAGTGACAAATCTGAGCCTTTTGTGGCGTCCAATTTAGCAAGTGCGTCAGGTTCCGGAGAGCCAGGCAGAGGGCTGTGATCTGAAGCTCTTTTGTTCATCCCACCCAGGGTTATGTGTGAAACCTGACACCATATTACAGTGTAGAAAAGAAGGCCGGTCTTTTAATCACAGAAATGAGGTGCCCACTTCCCTCGAATCGGTGAGTGTCAGTTCGAAACTTAATTTCATACCTCTGTTACTGGGCATGTCCAGACTGCTCTGTCACGTATATGCAAGGGGTTTTTGATGGAAATACATTGTGATTGGATGGGACATTTTGTCTGATGTGAGCGAAAATCCATTATACAAAATCTGTTATATATAGTGTTTATTTCATGCAAAACCATACAAAAACATTGGGGCTTTTGTCTGGTGAGTCCGAATATCCGGTTTATACGATGGCTGTTTAGGCAACATAGTTATGCCTCATTGGATATTGCAGTCTCAACAACTTCATCTTCCTTGAGTCCCCATGTCTTATTCCATCTTTCCCTGTGTAAGTATATGTAGTACAGCATTTCAGATGACTCATCTTTTTATTTTTTCAGTTGTGTATTTATTTATTCCTTCTTTCAGCAAATATAAAAGTAACATCCATCATCAATATATGTAGATAAAACATCAGTAATCTGAACATCAGAATTGTCCCACTTAGGATCTGCCTCAGCCACCAGTGCTGTTCAGTTCAATAAAACATCTGAGAAGGAATTTTTTTTTTTTAATGCTTATACCCTGAAACAAAGCAAATGTAAAAAACAAACAAACAAAAAAACGTACAAAACATAATAATAAACCAAAGGCGTAAAGTATTAATGACTTGAATGTCAAATAGTTATGATAGGATTTAAAAAGATGACTGTCGTCTTATATGTTCACAGGGTCGTTACGGCTGCTGCCGCTTCATCAGGGATGGACATCATTGTCCGAGGGAGGTATGATGTTTCATTTCGCTGTTTATAGTAGTTGTGTATTTTAGCGGTGCTGCCAAAACGTAGTGTATCATGTTACATTACATCAGTGTATTTGAATACTTTTATTACTGTCAGAAGTTGAGATTCTGTTTTTTTTTTTTTTTTTTTTTTTTTTGAATAGCTTATAATAATTATTATTATTATGTGTGCACACTTTGAAATTTCTTTTTCAGTTCATTTTTTTATGCCTCCTAGTTGAATATCAAGAAACTGTGAATAGCTGAACTAAGAAATTTGATATGAAAATAAATTTGGATTAGCTTACATTTTGACCAAAATATAACATTTTATGATGCACCCAGTTCTCTAGAACAATAAAATCAATTTTGAGCTGATTTGCATTGGTGCAAAGACTATTGTGTTTCTCAAAATAAATCCCAGCAATGATTATTATTTTAATTTTCTTTTTATGAAGTGTTATGTAAAGTGTGCCCTTAAGATTTAACTTTCTCCACACGTCTGCAATACCCGTTTCATACATTGAGTTCTTTTATTCATGTTTTTAACATTAGATTTTCCATTTGATGAGTCCAATTTTAGGTTCAATCAAATGTTAGTTGCCACTGTATATTAAGATTCCTTGATATTTTTCTTTTCTTTTTTTCCTTTGGTTATCATTAGTTCAAATATATATTTTTGAAATGACCGGTCACTGCCTGGAGGAACATAAATATTAAAGAGCCTCATTACAGTACCCCACTCTTGGTGATGTGTGTTTGACTTTTTTCCTATAAATTCTAATTTCCATTTTAAGTGAACACTAAAGTGCTTCATGCATGACTATTTCTTATGATTTGTATGTTTTTTTATTTTATTTTTCTTAGACCATAACTTCAGTAGGAATAACAGAAAACATAAAAATCAACTGTGGCTTACCTCCTAGGATCCGACTCGCCTACACTATGATCCTGCAGAGCTCAAGCTCTTTGAGAACATTGAATGTGAGTGGCCTGTGTTTTGGACATACCTCATTTTGGATGGTATCTTTACTGAAGACCAAGTGCAGGTAGTGCGAACAAACATGGTGCTAAATGTGTTGTATCTACTGCATAAATGCTGTCATAGCATTTGCAGTTACATCATAGACATCATACAATAAGTCAGTATGTGCTGTGCACAGGTGCAGGAGTATCGTGAGGCGCTAGAAGGCATTTTGATCAGAGGCAAGAATGGCATCAAACTGGTGCCAGAACTTTATGCTGTACCTCATGACAAGGTATCCGGTATTTTGAAAAGTGTGGGTGCGTGGGTGGGGTGGGGGTGGGGGGGGGCAAAAAGGCAGACATATTTTTCATGTCATATGTGAAAAATGAAATAGTGAAAACTATGATATTGCACCTCAGGAATGAGTTTAATAAAATTGAGAAATGATTACAAGGGATTATTAAAGTTATATCTAATCCAAATAATTTTTAAATAGTGTTTACCTGAATTCTCTAAGCTATAAGTGCAGATTTCTCTAGTTAAGTAGTTTTAAATTGACCTTTTTGTTCTTGGCACAGAACAAAATCTTACACCTTCACCTTGAGCTTTGCAAATTTGTACATTTGCAAATTTGTTGTTTCATACATAGTGTGAAGTTTGGACAAAGTGTACACTTAGTGCGCATGACCAAGGAATCGTGTGCAAACCGTGTAATGTTGTCCCTGTGGGCCACAACTATTTGCGCACACAAGCGCCTGAAAGACAGAGTGTGCACTGTATGAACCCATCGCATCCTCTCGCGGCAGGTGCCGGCCAAATTCCAGGTGACACGCACAAACACCAAACACTGCTCACATGGCACTTAGAAAATGTGCGGCCAGTCTCACTCTTGGCACGACAACAGACTGCAGACAATCACTGTCGTACTGCTGTGAAATTTGTCTAAGTTCCCCACGAGTGTGACTTTGCAAACACACACTAACACGTGGGTGTGTGCGCTCCACTCATGGGAGGCGTGGCTTCCGACAGAAGCAGCTGTGGTGATCTTTCATTCTGGACGTCACAGCTGGAAAACATCTACTGTGTTTGGACAGTTATGGACTAACAACTGTCCACTGTGAGGTGTGTGTGTGTGTGTATGTCTGCTGTATGTACGTGGACATAAATAAAAACATATATCGCCATGGTGGCGACAGGCTGCAACAAGCGAGCGTGCACACGGAGCGGACACTGACATCTCCTCAGGTTGAAACGGACAGTCAGCTCAGAACACGCAGCGGGCGATCTGACCGTCACGTCACCCACATGAGCTCTGTTCCACATGACACAGTGTTTATGCTGCGGTGCACCGTCCACAAGATGCGTGTGTCGGGCAGAACACGCACGCAGCCAACTGGATGCACCTTACCAGTAGATGTGGACATGATCCGAGCACATACAGTGCTGTATGTCCGCGACCATGGGTTATCACCAGAGAAACGGATGGATCATATTTGGATTGCTCGCTTCATAAATGTGGTGTTTTTATATGGTGTGGGATTTAAATTTTTTTTGTAATATTTCCATGTCCTTCCTGATATGAGGCAGCTTTCAAAGAACAGTTGCATAGCTCAGTGGTAAAGTCTCTGACTGGGAATCGGAGGTTTTGAAAGGCGTGAGTTTGTGTCCTGGGTGGTGTGTGTGTGTTTTTTTTTATTTTTTTTTTATTCCACATAAGCAGCACAATGTGGTCCCACAGGTATGGGCTGTTTTTTATTTATTCCACATAAGTGGCGCAATGTGGTTCCAGACCTACCAGCTGTTTTTTTTTTTTTCTTCCATTTCACATCATTTCTTCCATGTAGTGCACCTGTCACTGTTCCTGCTCGACGGACACCGGCGCGTGGGTGAGCTCTCGTACCGGGTTCATGCACACCTGCCCGTCAGCGCGATGTTTCGTGCGTGATGTTTCATGCGCTAATTTCGAACTGTTTCGTGCTGTTTCACCGTTTTTGTCCGAACACTGTCCATACTTGGCACTATGTGTTAAGGGGCTATAATGTTTGACCAAATTTTAAGCAATTTTTTTTTATTTTTTAAGTTTATTTGTGTGATCTACTTATATCGGTATGTCTCCCCACCACATAGATGTGAGAAAATTTTGTATGTTGCAGGTAGAAGAGGAGTATAGCAATCCTCACTCAGTGGACAGAGTGGCTTTGGGGCAGCTCCCTCACATGTGGGGACAGTCACTCTACATCTTGGGCTGTCTTCTGGCTGAGGTAACTCAAGATGGGGTTATGTGCACAGTGCACTGACATTTCTAATATTCGGGCTTGTTCAAAGGGAGGCATGTATAGCGTTATGTGTATAGCATAAAAATACATCTAGCTTGAGCTGTTACGATGTTTACAGCTCAAGCGGTAGTGTGGGTCAGTGTATAGAATGTACCTCAAAGCCTCTGCAGTATTTTTACACCATCAATATGTGACATTACAACTGTGGCAGGGGTTTCATCACTGTGTTTAATGACAGTATTTTGCAGTATGTTCATACATTTTACCACTAGTACCACATTTTTCATACGTTTCAGCCATTTCATTAGTTGGGTATCCATTATAGATTTGTGCACATTTTAAGCAGTATTTTTGGAATGATGACAAAACACTATATTGAAATGGCTGGGTTTTCATTGATTGATTGGAGTGGGATCATTGGGTTTTATCCGCTTGCAACAACGCATTCTAATAGTCATGGCAGCGGAAGGGTAAGTCCCACTAAATATTGCCATTTTGGGTTCTTTAAGCCAACATTTCTATAACATTCTCTCTTATAAGGCTTAACAAGCTCTCAGTCTCTTCTTCTGTCTGCACATTTGATGCCATGTATTCTGGAATGTCATGTGACACGTTCTGTGCATCATGTGACCTGCAATAGTGGAAACGTGTTACCATTGCCGTTTTGCAAAATATGACTTTTTCAAATCATCTAAAAAAATGGCTTCATACAAGCAGAAAAAACTCTTATGCAGTTTTGCTGCTTCAAATTGTACAATTTGGAGGTTAATACATACCTGCTTAGTGACAGTAATCGGTGCATTTGGGATGTGTGTATGTGACTAGCAAATTTGTTTAAATGAAGAAAGGAAAAAAAAAAATTGAAAACTACTTTGACTTATGTTTTTGTCTTGCAATCTTAAATAGCCCAGAAGTCACCTGAGAAAAGTTGTTAGGCATACACTGTTATCCTTCTTGGATATAACTGGCAACATGGGGGGGATTCCGTGTAGTATTTGCTGATTTTATGTCAACCAAGTGGTATTTTACACATCTCGTGTGCACAGTTGACCACTAGTTTTAATATACTCCTACTGCATTGAATATCAGTGACTACCAAAAAGACAAAGCTGTTAAATTTAGGGTGTGTCACAAACCTGTAACAACACTGATTTTGTGTTAATGAGGAAAACGCACTTTTATTTTGAAAATTAAAGACTGCTGTCATTGTTTTCTCAATAACATGTCCTTCTTTTCACCTCTTTTAAGGGCTTTTTAGCACCAGGAGAAGTTGATCCTCTCAACAGGAGATTCTCTACAAACTTCAAGCCAGATGTTGTGGTACAAGGTTTGTGATTTAAGTTTGAAGAAAATGCCCAGAAATTTATATCTACAGGTTCACTGTACAGCAACCTGTTGGTCTTTTTCCCCCAGTTAAAAAATTTTTTTTTAAACTTTTTCCCCCTTCTTAAAGGACATCTCACATTTTTTAACGTCCCACTTAGCAAGACAACATAAAAGTACTCATGATTGTAAGTCTCTCTGCACACATGTGCCCATCATTAGTGATCTGTAATGTATTTTATTCCTCTCACTCTAATCGTTAGCAGGTGTATTTCTGGAAAACGTTTCACTCCGCAATTCTGAGCATTTTTCAGTGTGTGACGCATTTGTTAGCAAAACGGAAACATCTCAGTGACTGACAGACAGAGGGAAACAAACCTGCTCCATCCAAAAAGGAAGCTTCTGAGCTGCCATTCGAAAGTGATGGCTTGGATTTACAGACAGGAGACGACACACTTCACCCAGAAACTCTTAACTTTTTCAGTGTCGGATATTGGAAACTGAAGTGTGGTGATGTGCTGTTTGTGTGGATGCTGGTTTATTAAAGCTGTGGACATGGACGTGGGGACATCTCCATGATGATGCTGTTTTTAACAGACTTCCTGACACGGAGATGTGTTTATGTTGGTAAAAGTCAGAATACATTATTTCCAGGAGTTAATGATACGTTATTTAATGTGCCACAATCGTGAGAGACGCGAAGCTGCAGTCGCACGCACACACGCATGTGCGTACTTTGATCTCGTGGACTTTACATTTGGAATTAAATCTATAACACAGTGGTGAGTCTAGCATGTTCAGGATTTTACCCCTTTTGTGTTTTGTGGCAAGGTCTTTTGTTTGTTTTGAGTGTGAATTTGGAGCTTGTGTGTGTGCGTGTGTGTGCACGTGCACGTGTGTGTGTGTGTGCACGCTCGCGCGTGCAGGCTGCTGCTCGTGGCGCCTCTCAGCTCACTGCCGAAAGGAATGTCTCCAAGACGTGTTTTTCCCCTGGCAGCAGATGTCTATTTATTTTATTTTTTTTAGATTTTATTGATAACAACACTCATACAGTAGTGTTCAGAATAATACACTCAACAAAAATATAAACGCACCACTTCTGGTTTTGCTCCCATTTTGTATGAGATGAACTCAAAGATCTAAAACTTTTTCCACATACACAATATCACCATTTCCCTCAAATATTGTTCACAAACCAGTCTAAATCTGTGATAGTGAGCACTTCTCCTTTGCTGAGATAATCCATCCCACCTCACAGGTGTGCCATATCAAGATGCTGATTAGACACCATGATTAGTGCACAGGTGTGCCTTAGACTGCCCACAATAAAAGGCCACTCTGAAAGGTGCAGTTTTATCACACAGCACAATGCCACAGATGTCGCAAGATTTGAGGGAGCGTGCAATTGGCATGCTGACAGCAGGAATGTCAACCAGAGCTGTTGCTCATGTATTGAATGTTCATTTCTCTACCATAAGCCGTCTCCAAAGGCGTTTCAGAGAATTTGGCAGTACATCCAACCAGCCTCACAAACGCAGACCACGTGTAACCACACCAGCCCAGGACCTCCACATCCAACATGTTCACCTCCAAGGTCATCTGAGACCAGCCACTCGGACAGCTGCTGAAACAATCGGTTTGCATAACCACAGAATTTCTGCACAAACTGTCAGAAACTGTCTCAGGGAAGCTCATCTGCATGCTCGTCGTCCTCATCGGGATCTCGACCTGACTCCAGTTCGTCGTCGTAACCGACTTGAGTGGGCAAATGCTCACATTCGCTGGCGTTTGGCACGTTGGAGAGGTGTTCTCTTCATGGATGAATCCCGGTTCACACTGTCCTGATAACGTTTTGAATAATCAGGTCCCATCTTATCTTAGGGACCTCATAGTACCATATCACCCCAATAGAGCGCTTCGCTCTCAGACTGCAGGCTTACTTGTAGTTCCTAGGGTTTGTAAGAGTAGAATGGGAGGCAGAGCCTTCAGCTTTCAGGCTCCTCTCCTGTGGAACCAGCTCCCAATTTGGATCAGGGAGACAGACACCCTCTCTACTTTTAAGATTAGGCTTAAAACTTTCCTTTTTGCTAAAGCTTATAGTTAGGGCTGGATCAGGTGACCCTGAACCATCCCTTAGTTATGCTGCTATAGACTTAGACTGCTGGGGGGTTCCCATGATGCACTGAGTGTTTCTTTCTCTTTTTGCTCTCTATGCACCACTCTGCATTTAATCATTAGTGATTGATCTCTGCTCCCCTCCACAGCATGTCTTTTTCCTGGTTCTCTCCCTCAGCCCCAACCAGTCCCAGCAGAAGACTGCCCCTCCCTGAGCCTGGTTCTGCTGGAGGTTTCTTCCTGTTAAAAGGGAGTTTTTCCTTCCCACTGTCGCCAAGTGCTTGCTCACAGGGGGTCGTTTTGACCGTTGGGTTTTTCCGTAATTATTGTATGGCTTTGCCTTACAATATAAAGCGCCTTGGGGCAACTGTTTGTTGTGATTTGGCGCTATATAAATAAAATTGATTTTGATTTGTCCAGGGCAGATGGCAGACAGCGTGTGTGGCGTCGTGTGGGTGAGCAGTTTTCTGATGTCAATGTTGTGGATCGAGTGGCCCATGGTGGCGGTGGGCTTATGGTATGGGCAGGCATCTGTTATGGATGAAGAAGACAGGTGCATTTTATTGATGGCATTTTGAATGCACAGAGATACCGTGATGAGATACTGAAGCCCATTGTTGTGCCATACATCCAAGAACATCACTTCATGTTGCAGCAGGATAATGCACGGCCCCATGTTGCAAGGATCTGTACACAATTCTTGGAAGCTGAAAATGTCCCAGTTCTTGCATGACCGGCATACTCACTGGACATGTCACCCATTGAGCATGTTTGGGATGCTCTGGACCGGCGTATACGACAGCATGTACCAGTTCCTGCCAATATCCAGCAACTTCGCACAGCCATTGAAGAGGAGTGGACCGACATTCGACAGGCCACAATTGACAACCTGATCTCCTCTATGCGAAGGAGATGTGTTGCACTGCATGAGGCAAATGGTGGTCATACCAGATACTGACTGGTATCCCCCCCCCAATAAAACAAAACTGCACCTTTCAGAGTGGCCTTTTATTGTGGACAGTCTAAGGCACACCTGTGCACTAATCATGGTGTCTAATCAGCATCTTGACCTGTGAGGTGGGATGGATTATCTCAGCAAAGGAGAAGTGCTCACTATCACAGATTTAGACTGGTCTGTGAACAGTATTTGAGGGAAATGGTGATATTGTGTATGTGGAAAAGTTTTAGATCTTTGAGTTCATCTCATACAAAATGGGAGCAAAACCAAAAGTGTTGCATTTATATTTTTGTTGAGTGTAGTAGTGCTATGTGACTAAAAGTATAACCACAATTTTTCATGATTTCTTCACATTTGCGAGGCATTCATTTTGTTGGTTTGGAAGCAAGATTTTGCTCATTTACTAGTGTGCTTGGGGTCATTGCCTTGTTGAAACACCCATTTCAAGGGCATGTCCTCTTCAGCATAAGGCAACATGACCTCTTCAAGTATTTTGACATATCCAAACTGATCCATGATACCTGGTATGTGATATATAGGCCCAACACCATAGTAGGATAAACATGCCCATATCATGATGCTTGCACCACACTGTGAACTGTGGTTTGAATTCAGAGTTTGGGAGTCGTCTCACAAACTGTCTGCGGCCCATGGACCCAAAAAGAACAATTTTACTCTCATCAGTCCACAAAATATTCCTCCATTTCTCTTTAGGCCAGTTGATGTGTTTTTTGGCAAATTGTAACCTCTTCTGCACGTCTTTTATTTAACAGAGGGACTTTGCGGGGGATTCTTGCAAATAAATTAGCTTCACACAGGCATCGTCTGTCACAGCACGTACAGGTAACTCCAGACTGTCTTTGATCATCCTGGAGCTGATCAATGGGTGAGCCTTTGCCATTCTGGTTATT
Source organism: Thalassophryne amazonica (assembly GCF_902500255.1). Classification (NCBI taxonomy): domain Eukaryota; kingdom Metazoa; phylum Chordata; class Actinopteri; order Batrachoidiformes; family Batrachoididae; genus Thalassophryne; species Thalassophryne amazonica. Next base: position 140,148,540 of record NC_047104.1, on the reverse strand, counting down.
CTTCTGTCCATTTTGATGGTTGTTTTCCGTTTTCTTCCATGCGTCTCTGGTTTTTTTTTTTGTCCATTTTAAAGCATTGGAGATCATTGTAGATGAACAGCCTATAATTTTTTGCACCTGGTATAAGTTTTCCCCTCTCCAATCAACTTTTTAATCAAACTACGCTGTTCTTCTGAACAATGTCTTGAATGTCCCATTTTCCTCAGGCTTTCAAAGAGAAAAGCATGTTCAACAGGTGCTGGCTTCATCCTTACATAGGGGACACCTGATTGACACCTGTTTGTTCCACAAAATTGACGAACTCACTGACTGAATGCCACACTGCTATTATTGTGAACACCCCCTTTTCTACTTTTTTTTTTACTAATAGCCCAATTTCATAGCCTTAAGAGTGTGCATTTCATGAATGCTTGGTCTTGTTGGATTTGTGAGAATCTACTGAATCTACTGGTACCTTGTTTCCCATGTAACAAGAAATATACTCAAAACTTGGATTAATCTTTTTAGTCACATAGCACTACTATTATTCTGAACACTACTGTAATTAATCGTGCACAAAGCTGAATCTGGAGCAGAGATTGTTATTGACAGGTTGTGTTTATGACTCATGGCAGCAGGTGCACAGAAACCTTCACAGAGCTGCAGCTTTTACCGTGACTCCATCAAAATGAACAGTTTTCGCACACTGGGACGCGTCTAGTAGCGATGTCACTTGTCAAAAACACCGGAGTACTCACGAGTACTTTTCAGACGTCTCCGCAGCTGTTTGCTGTGAATGCCGTATAGTTTGAAACCAGTCACAGAAGTGCACAAAGTAATCCCGGTGGATCATCAGATGGTCACTAGCAGCCTAAATCTTAATTGTTATGATTTCAGTACGACATGTTCTTGAAGTCTGGATTTAAAATACTAAGATAAGATGTTCAGTGAAGTTCTGTCTGTCTGTCTGTCTGTCAGTCACTGTGATTGTGATTGACAGCTCCTCATTGACATCTGAGCAAGGAGCATGGAATAAAAAGACCCTCAGACTGTCCATTGAGGCTCTAATGTCAACATTTGTTTAGGCACTATTCAAAGAAGTCAAGATGTAATGTCGTTTTTGTTTGTGTGTCAGTTTGTGTTCTAGCAGAGTCTGAGGAGATCCAGGAGTTATTGAGCAAACATGGGATAGATGTACAGACAGTATCAGAAGTCCTTCCAATTCGGGTTATGCCTGCTCGTATCCTCGGCCACGTCTATGTCAGACTGGGTAAACAAGTTGTCTTTTCTTAGCCTTAGCCTTCCTGTGTGTGTAGTAGTATAATATAATAAATGTGAATTTCTTGTGTTGTTGCTACAGGGAATTGCAAGAAGCTAAACTTGAGTGGGAGACCTTACAAACACATTGGAGTTCTGGGAACATCTAAATTCTATGAGATCAGAAAGCGCTTTTATGTTTTTACCCCTCAGGTAAAACAAGGGTGACTGTTGCAAAGCCTTTGTCTGTCACATGACTCTAAAATTATATTTTAAAAATATGATTGTCATCCTCTGGTTTTGTATCTGCTGACTTGCCTTCTTGTCTTTTCGGCCTAGTTTTTGGACCAGCATCATTTCTACCTGGCTTTGGACAACCAGATGATTGTGGAGATGTTGCGTACAGAGCTGGCCTATCTGTCCTCTTGCTGGAGTATGACTGGACGCCCCACGCTCACTTTCCCCATCACACGCAGCATGCTGGGTAAGGCACTTGTCACATGGCTCATTCGTTTATGACAGTTTTTTTTTTTTTGTTTTTACTCATGCATGCATTTTAATTGTCTGCCAATTTTTCCGTTTGGGATCTTGCAGAATTATCACTCATATTACTAACATAGAAGGTTCATCACTGAATGCACACCCGTACAGTCTAGGGCGCATGTGAGCTGGCATTTCCATGCTTGTAAAGTCTTTGATCTTTAAAGTATATTTAAATTATTTTGGGCTATATTTCAGTTTAAGTTGGGGGGTGGGGGGCAATGGGCACTTTGCATCTGCCACAGGGTTGTGTTTCATTCTTCTAACTTCTTATTCTCCCATTAGTAGTCACCACAGTAGATCATGTATTTCCATCTCACTTTGCCCTCTGCATATTCTTCTGTCACACAAATGACCCATTTCCCTCACCACATCCATAAACCTTTCACCTGCGTGGTGGCTCCATTTTTGACATCCTTCTCCAGATATATCTTGCATCCCTCCTCTCACCTCTCTGACTTTGTCTTTAAACCATGCCACCTGTATTGTCCCTCCAAAATACTCATAAATACTCTTCCTTATACAGTAAGTAAAATAAGTATTGAACACGTCATCATTTTTCTCAGTAAATGTATTTCTAAAGGTGCTGTTGTCATGAGATTTTCACCAGATGTTGGTAACGACCCAAGTTGGATGCAAAGAATTCAAAACAAATATGTACAAAAATTAAGTGATGTGTAGTAAAATGGAATGACACGGAAAGGATATTGAACAAGCTTACTGAAATTTATTTACTACTTTTTACTTTTATTTACTAGTATTTACTTTTTATCCCCCACTGACTGAAGGCTTGATGGGGTATTATGTTGTGGTGATTTCTGTCTAGCTGTCTGTCTGTTCGTCCATCCACCCCAAAAAGGGTATAAGCGTTCTGAAATCAATTTGCCTCACACGTTTAGTAGGAATTTCATGTAACTTGGTACATATTCTTGTTATAGGTTGGCAATACGCATATTGTAATATTGTACAACATTGACCCATTTCCAGACTCAGACTTACTTTTATTGTCACTCGACCCTTACAGGCAGAACGAAATGCAGTTTCTCCAGGTCTTGGTGTAGTTAACTGGGCCAATTTTTTTTTTTTTTTACCTAACCTATTGTATAAACCTTTGCAATGTACAATATACGTACCCCTGTGGCCATAGGGAGAAAAAAAAAAAAAAAAAAAAAAAAAAAAATATATATATATATATATATATATATATATATATATATATATATATATATAACCCCTGGCAATAATTATGGAATCACCGGCCTCGGAGGATGTTCATTCAGTTGTTTAATTTTGTAGAAAAAACGCAGATCACAGACATGACACAAAACTAAAGTCATTTCAAATGTCAACTTCCTGGCTTTAAGAAATCAGGAAAAATAATTGTGGCAGTCAGTAACGGTTACTTTTTTAGACCAAGCAGAGGGGAAAAAAATATGGACTCACTCAATTACTGAGGAATAAATGATGGAATCACCCTGTAAATTTTCATCCCCAAAACTAACACCTGCATCAAATCAGATCTGCTCGTTAGTCTGCATCTAAAAAGGAGTGATCACACCTTGGAGAGCTGTTGCACCAAGTGGACTGACATGAATCATGGCTCCAACACGAGAGATGTCAATTGAAACAAAGGAGAGGATTATCAAACTCTTAAAAGAGGGTAAATCATCACGCAGTGTTGCAAAAGATGTTGGTTGTTCACAGTCAGCTGTGTCTAAACTCTGGACCAAATACAAACAACATGGGAAGGTTGTTAAAGGCAAACATACTGGTAGACCAAGGAAGACATCAAAGCGTCAAGACAGAACACTTAAAGCAATATGTCTCAAAAATCGAAAATGCACAACAAAACAAATGAGGAAGGAATGGGAGGAAACTGGAGTCAACGTCTGTGACCGAACTGTAAGAAACCGCCTACAGGAAATGGGATTTACATACAGAAAAGCTAAACGAAAGCCATCATTAACACCTAAACAGAAAAAAACAAGGTTACAATGGGCTAAGGAAAAGCAATCGTGGGCTGTGGATGACTGGATGAAAGTCATATTCAGTGATGAATCTCGAATCTGCATTGGGCAAGATGATGATGCTGGAACTTTTGTTTGGTGCCGTTCCAATGAGATTTATAAAGATGACTGCCTGAAGAGAACATGTAAATTTCCACAGTCATTGATGATATGGGGCTGCATGTCATTATAGTGTTTCTTAAAGCCAGAAAGTTGCCATTTGAAATGCCTTTAGTTTTGTGTCATGTCTGTGATCTGCTTTTTTCTACAAAATTAAACAACTGAATGAACATCCTCCGAGGCCGGTGATTCCATAATTTTTGCCAGGGTGTGTGTGTGTGTGTGTGTGTGTGTGTGTGTGTGTATATATATATATATACACACGGCACAGGGTCGATAGCAGCAGCGGCGTTAGAGTATTAAGAAGGTGACAATGTGCATGTAGTGCAATGTCCACAGTTTGGTGGTGGATGTTGAACTGTTCAACAGTCTGACAGCATTCGGGTAGAAGATGTTTTTCAGTCTGGACGTTTTTGCCTGGATGCTGCACACCCTCCTTCCAGAGGGAAGGGGTATGAACAGACTGTGCACAGGGTGGGTGGAGTCTCAGAGGATGCAGGTGGCTTTGTCTCTACATCTGGAGATGTAGATGTCCCCAATGGGTGGTAAGCTGCATCCGATGGTCCTCTGTGCAGAGTTCACCACCCGCTGCAGCGCTTTCTTCTCCGCCACCGTGCAGCCACCATACCACACAGGGAGGCAGCAGGACAGGACACTCTCCACTGCACAGCTGTAGAAGGCCCTGAGGACCACGGTGTTCAGTCCAGCCCTTCCCAATTTCCTCAAAAAATAGAGACGTTGGTGGGCTTTCTTAATGACAGCCGTGGTGTTGGTTGGTGTGCCACGTGAGAGTGTTGGAGAGGTGGACTCCAAGATACCTGATGGAGGAGACGATCTCCACTGCTGCTCCGTTGATGTAGAGGGGGGAAGGGGTGGTGGGGGCTGACCTGCGGAAGTCAACAACTACCTCCTTGGTCTTCTGGGTGTTGAGGATGAGGTTATTGTCTCCGCACCACCGTGTCAGGTTCTCCACTTCTCGCCTGTACGCTGTCTCCTCCCCTTGGCTAATGAGGCCGATCACTGCTGTATTTTGTACTTTGAATGCAGCATCACAAATTTTCAGCAGGGACCGCACCTTTCCGGTCATCCAGGGTTTCTGGTTTGGCCTGATGGTGATGGTCTTGGAGGTGGTCACATTGTCTATGCAGCTCCGGATGTAGCAGTTGGCAGCGTTATGGCCCTTGATTAACAAACCTTGACCCTGCTAGTTTCATGAGTTGGTGCCTGCATTCTGAAATCAACTTCTCTCACATTTTTAGGAGAAATTTCAGGAAACTTGGTAGCGTTCCTTGAAATGTAATGAGAATGTTGCAAGCACTTGTACCAAATCAGCATTTACCAGCGGGGGGATATTGTGCTCTCAGAGCACTCTTGTTGGGTGTGCTGAAGACACATCCCTAATGGGGAGGTCTGGCGGCATCCCCACTGGGAAAAATGGAAAACATCTTTCGCCTTTTTCTGACATTCTAAGGCAATATAGGCAATCTGGGAATCTAAATACAGGTAAACCCCCTTAACTTGTATTCATGTAAGTCTTGTTTTGCAGTTTGCGTTTATTCGCAGTTGATTTGTGGACCCCGAAAGTTTAGACTACTGTATAAAAGTCAGTTTTGGTTTGACCGTTTTTGGGAGGGATCATCAGTGCAAACGATTCTGGATGATGATTACATCATCTGGAGTGGGTTCGGCACTTCATCGATGCGGGCTTCATCAGTGTGGACAATTATGGACGATTCGAAGTTTTTTTGATGTGACCTTCCACTTTAGATCCTTCTCACTGGTTCAGATTGGGCCGCAGTTTATACACGTGCTCGCTCCTCATGCATGTGGCGGGCGTGTGTATAAAGAAGAATCGCCCGCACTGACGAAGCCCTCATCACTGAAGTGCAGCAGTCCGAGGAGGAAGAAGATGGCGAACCCAACTCCAGATGAAGAAATCATCAATGCCCAGGAAGGAATCACGCTTCAAATGGTTGAAAGTATTGTAATATGGCAAGGTAAGCTGATTTTAAGTTTTTTTTTTTTTTTTTGGTCAACCTCATTAACTCGCAATTTCACATAACTCATGGTCTGATTTTGTGATGGGGTTCACCTGTACTTACTGTCCAGTTTTTTTTACCCCTTTAACTCCCCTTGATCTGCCACTGGACTGCAGTCTGGTGTCCAAAGGTTGAAACCCAGAACTAAATCCACACTGACCTCTGTGACTCAAAGGATATGGATCATAAAAAATAATCAAAGCTAGTGAGTTTATATGTATTTATATTTTTAAGTTTATGTAATTAAACGTAAAGGTGTGCTGTCGGGTGATGTCTGTGTCGCAAGACCGAATGGTCCGCCCCTAAAAATCGGTCCACCTTTTGCATGTGTCATATCGAACCACAGCAGCACATCTGAGATGGAGTCTCTTCACCCAAAGCAATCAGATGGATTAATGGGATTATTAACCATCAGATGATTAAGGTAAAACCTCTTAAATCATTCTAAAGTCAGTTTTAAGCAGAAACAAGGCCATTTTAAGCAGAAATGAGGCAAAATTCCGTGACACTTTGAAATGTCCCACGCGCAGCGAATGCTTCAGCTGGCAGCTCGTTTAGCCGTGGCGCTCTGATCGCTTCCGCTGCATTTATGATGAAATAATGCTGAATGTATGTGGAAATGATTGTTGTACTAAAGCTTCAGGTATCTGTCGCTGAGATAGATGAGTCGTGTTCAGTTTGAAGCAGAAATGAGGTGTTAATCCATGAATTGTGTCATTGGGGGCGACCGTTTGGTCGACGACACATGATTCAAATAAATGTTCCAGTGTTTCTTTGAGGAATACTCTTTGTAAACATTTCAGTTATTTTCTCACACATTTGTTGACACACTGGAGGTCCTCTACCCATCTTTGTTCCTCAAGGACTCAGTCTGTTGTCGATACTGCTTTTGTACCAAATCATGACAACAATCATTTGTTGACATCACTTGTTTAAAATGACATCATAATTTTATTTCTTTATTTTAAATTATTACTAGCCCTAAATTGCCTCTGTACCAACTTTATTTTTTTAATGAGTTGCAGGCCAGAATTGGACAAATGGATATTTATTATCAAACGAAATTAAGATGACCACACAAAACATGAAATGTCTTGGTTTCATACTCTGTGCAACAAAATAGAAATCAAAGTAAATTTGAGTAACGCCCCCTATTTTTCATAACATCTCAACTTTTTCTTATTTGTGGTTGTAGATTAAACCTAGATCCATAGCATTTACAAAATTGTCAAAAATGTAAGCAATTGTAATAATTATATAGCAGTACTGACGCCCGTAAAATGTATATTGGCCTGAAAAGGTTTTTTCTCTCTATTAAGTTACTGCAAAATATTTCAGTGATGCTTGATACCTATTTAATAGCCATTTACATAAATTGTTGGCCGGAAGACACTCACGATACTTATTTTTTGGGTTTTTCTGACATCCAGTTGAAGATGGTGATTCGGTTGATCCGTGCATCTTGGCAACACTGAGGAAACTACAGGACGGCTATTTTGCTGGAGTGAGGTCTGTTCCCACTGTAACCTCCAGAGGAAATCATTCTAATATGAGTTGTTTGTTGTAAAATATTGTTCTGACATGATTGCTTTCTTGAGCATTGCATACTGACGAGGGTGTTCTTGCAGAGTGCAGCTCTCAGACCTGTCCAGCTTTCAGACCACTTCATTCCACACTCGCCTCAGTTTCCTGGATAAAGAGAATGATGACAGCTTACTTGAGGTTGAAGATGATGAAGACTCTCAAAAGGATGCCGACTCTGCGTCCTCAGGTAGCCAACCAGCGATGAAGCTATTGCTGAAAAAAAAAAGCTTAATTAATTGCAAATGTAGGTAATCAAGTGTATGTGTTTCATCCAGGAGGCTCAGAGGACGCACTGGATCAGTACCTCATGCAGCTCCTCGACAGCACCAGCACCAAGCGTCACCTCCCTCCCATCCACAGGGGGCAACAGCATGTCTTCAGTGCTCAACACAGCACCAGAGATATCCTGTCGTTTATGGCCCAGGTCCAGGGTCGAAACATTCCCAGTGAGTTAATGTTCCCGTGCTGCCACAGGGTCAGAGCAGTGTGGCTTTAAAGTTTTATTCGTGGTGTCAGTGACCCTATTTACATGCACATAAAAACCTGTTTGCTATCTGATTATTGGCAGTTATCTGATTATTAAGTGGTCATGTAAACTGCAAAATCTGATGTGCTTTATCCGATATCGACTGTTTGTCTGTTTATGAGAAATTGGATTAACACACCTGGATTTCTCCGATTTCTTCCCTACATATAAACAATTAATCCGATTTATTTCATTGTTTTACATCTGTGCATGTGTAAGAGTAGGTGTCACTCACATTTCCAGAGGTTCAGCGGGACGACCCGCTGTCTCGTCATGCCTCTTAACATCATTCATCAGATCACAAAGTTCTAAAGGGCAAAGGGCATCATGCAGAAGTAAAAAAACATGAATAAAGTACAAAATAAAAAGCATTGGAAATGGACCATTTTGACAGTTTGGCCTCTTTCTCCAATGACACAACTGGTAATTGTAGGGAAAATTGGGTGGGACTGTAGCTTTTATTATGGCCCTGTTCATCAAAGCTGGGGGGCATAACATTTTCACCCTGTGCATCCCGCCCATCTGTAAGCTTTTTTTTCCACACAGTAACTAAAGAAGGCCTTGCCTGATTAGTGTATTGGCGGAGGATAGATAAAGGTTCCCTTAACAAATGACTGTAGTCTGTTCTCCAGTATGGCCACTGCAGATGCCATCTTGACTTTTGTTTCTGTGTAATAAGTACAAAAACACCTGGTCTGATTGAAACCATTTCTTGGTAGTGTATTGGTGGACATTAGAGGAAGCGTTCCTTTGAAAATGGGGCTCCGTACACCCCATACCAACTGTTAATCGGAAGTTGTTTTGGCTATACAAATAGACCATATGTCACGATTCAGCCCTGATCAGGGATTTGATCCTATTTTTCCCCTCTTTCTTTTCATTTCCATCTGCTCCAGCTTTGATTTATTAGTTAATTTATTTTCATCATGTGTTCATTCTCTGTTCTGTTTTGCTTTGTCACTTTGTTTCTTTGTTACTTTTATACTTTGCCATAACTTCAGTTCCGTTCTAGTTTTGTTCTACCAGTTTGTGTTTTTGATCATTAATTAATCATTTGTTTATTTTGTTCATCTCATTTGTGCTGACGTATCGGGTTTCGGTTAACACTTAGTCTTTGTTTTACTTATAATTTATTTCTTAGTCATTTCCAGTCTACTTTTGTCTTTGTGTTCATTTTCTTACTGTTCTCTGATTAGCCCTCATGTTCATACCAGATTCTAGCTCCTGTTCATAGTTATATTATATTCTGTTCTAGGTTTCTGTTTGATCTCTGTTCTCAGGTTCTCCTTCAGCCCATTTTATTATGTTCACTCCATGCCCTACACCTACCATTATGTCTTTGTCCCTCACTTATATCTGATTGTCACTTCCTTCCACTTCACCAGCTCTTGTGTCCTCATCTCTCTCTGTGTTTATGTCTGTTTTGTGTCTCCAGTCACTCACGCTCTTTGCACTTGCCCATGCATCTTTGTATCTTACATCACTCAGGCCTGGTATTTTCCTGGCCTGAGCCAGATTTCCGGCTTTTGGATCCGGATATATGCAGTGGAGGTGACAGGTTGCCATGTAATCCCTATGGAAGGACGCGTTGTGGATATGTAGTGACGTGGAGATGTCTGTCTGGAGTTTATACTTGACGTGGACATGTCCTGTCTCTGGCAATCAGCCTGTGAGCAGCACTTATGTCCCTTTTGTCTTTTATTTAATACAATTATGACAGAGTTTGAGGGGGAGAAAGAGAGGAAGTGCAGCAGCAGCCGTTGTTTTTTTACGTGCGTGCGCACGCGAACGAATCGTCCGTGAAGATAATTTTATTAATTACACAGATGTATAATAAAACAAATGGTGACTGGTTTATAACACAGTTATGTTTGTGAGTTTGAGGGGATTGTCCACGAATAACATTTAGTGCCAGGAAATATACCTGTTCTTTGTTTAATAACACGATTTTCATTGGTCTAGCTCAGTGTGATAACCAATCATTGAACATGTTTTAATGTGACTCGATCTGTATCAGAACAAAAGTCTTTACTTAGCATTTTGCAGGCGCCTGTTAGACAAAGTGATCAAATTGAAGAAAGAGATTATTTAGTGGATATGATTTTGACCAGTGCAGCCGATTGCCGTAAGTAGTATTTTATGTTTTTTATCTATGTAGTTTGAAGAGGTCTTAGTAAAAGGATTAAGCATCCATTAGAATTTTGGCATTTCGAAAACAAAATGCTTAGCCTATGTTTAAGTTAATAAACGTTCATTTATTGAAATAATAATTATTTTTCACATATTTGAAACTCGGAGTGGATGCGAACCCAACCCTTTTCATTTTCTGCTTTGCTTTTCTTTCCACACTCATGTTCACTTGGACTTGTCTGTTGAATAAACTATAAAATAATTGCCCTGAAAATATGAGCCCAGCAGCAACAATGTTCAGTGATGGTAGTATGTAGACAAAACCTGCAGATGTTAGGGGAACTTATGCCCAATTTTTGTTTGTGGTTATTTTATTTTGCTTTCGAAAACTGCATTGTAAAACACAAACCACTTGACCTCAAAGATGGTAATGATTGTTTAAAATCTTTAACATTGGGTGTTCCTGAGAGCTTTCCAAACAGGTTTGACAAAGCCTAAAATTGCAGCCCCCAGCCCGGGGCTTTGCCCCTGGATCCCATTGGGGACCTAGGCGGCTCCCAAACCCCTCAACAAATTAGTTTCAGGCTTAGCCATATTGCCTCAATGCCAGCCCTGATCACTCTACTTTGTGCACTCTCTTCCTCTCTGTCTTGTACAGTGCTTAATCTTTGTTCACTGGCTACGCCCCTTTCTAGATTGTTCCTCATGTGCATCTTGTTAACTCCAGTTTTATTTAAACACCTCCCAGCCATCACTCTCCTGCCAGTTTGTTGTCTCTAGTACACATTTCAGCCTTTTGTTCATAGTCCTCTTTTTGCTAAGCCGTGTATCAATTTTTGCTCTGTTCTCCTTGACCATGCCTCTTGCCTCATCTCTGAGCTCTGTCTTTGCTCGTGCCTCCGACCTCTGCTTGTCCATAACTGTGTCTCTGCCTAATCCTGATTGTACCTCTGCTCCGCTGCTTGAATACCTGTGCACCGAACCTAAGCCTGGGATAAAGACCATGAGATCTCTTACACCAAAGCCGAGTCTGGGAGTCTGCATTGCGGGTCCAGCCGCTCTGGCAGCCACCAGCTATGACACCATATGCGATCTTTAATGCACCAGTTTTTACAGAAATAATTTCCAGGCTAAATCATCACCTCTGCTGTAAGACCATTCACCAATTTAACAGATGAGCGGGAGCCTGTCCTATGTTTTGTTTTATTAGTGCTGTCAGACAATTTAAAAAAATAATTTATTCCAAGATGTGAAATTAATTCATCTAATTTAAATTTAATTTAATTCATTTAATGAATTTAATTGATCTAATTTAAACTCTGTCTGTCTGTCTCATGCCATTGGTTCTGTTTGGTTTCCATTATTTATGCCTTCTGTGGATAGTCAGTGCTACTTTATAGTTTGCAGCATATATTTTTTCAGTTACTCATCACACCTGAACATAAAATAATGATATTACGTTTTTGTGGATATTCCTTAAATGCTGTATTGACGAAGTCACTGCCCCATAGTGCTGTTGAAGTGCACAGATGTACAACTCCAATTCCACTGAAGTTGGGACGTTGTGTAAAATGTAAATAAAAACAGAATACAGTGATTTGAAAATCCTCTTCAGCCTGTATTAAATTTAATACACAACAAAGACAAGACATTTAATACAAAAAGGAGAGTTCTCCGTGCTTTTGTATAGCACAAACAGATCTGGGGCAACCAGATAGGATTGATTTGTAAAAGATAAAAACAGTTGGTGCAACACAGAAGTAGGTTCTGAAAAATTTAATAAGGTGCTGAAAACATACAAAAAGTATACAACAGAGACTAACGTTTCGACGTGAAAGTCACCTCTTCATCAGAGTCCTTTTTTTTTCTTTTTTCTCTTTTACAAGATATTTAATGTTCAAACTGGTAAACTTTATTGTTTTTTGTGCAAATATTTGCTCATTTTGAAATGGATGCCTGCAACACGTTTCAAATGGGACAGTGGTATGTTTACCACTGTGTTACATCACCTTTCCTTCTACCAACACTCAATAAGTGTTTTGGAATTGAGGACACTAATTGTGAGTGTCATGATTGCATATCAAAGGAGCATCCCCAAAAGGCTCAGTTGTTAACAAGGAAAGATGGTGTGAGGATCACCACTTTGTGAACAACTGCATGAAAAAAATAGTCCAACAGTATAAGAACAATGTTTATCAATGTTCAGTTGCAAGGAATTTAGGGATTCCATCATCTACAGTCCATAATATAATCAGAAAATTCAGAGAATCCGGAGAACTTTCTACACGTAAGCAGCAAGGCTGAAAACCAACATTGAATGCCCGTGACCTTCGATCCCTCAGGCGGCACTGCATTAAAAACCGACATCATTGTGGAAAGGATCTTACCGCATGGGCTTAGGAACACTTCACAAAACCATTGTCAGTTAACACAGTTCGTCACTACATCTTCAAGTGCAAGTTAAAACTCTATCATGCAAAGCAAAAGCCATACATCAACAACATCCAGAAACGCCGCCACCTTCTCTGGGTCCGAGCTCATTTGAAATGGACAGACGCAGAGTGGAAAAGTGTGCTGTGGTCTGATGAGTCCACATTTCAAATTGTTTTTGGAAATCATGGATGACATGTCCTCTGGACAAAAGAGGAAAAAGACCATCCAGATTGTTGCCAGTGCAAAGTTCAAAAGCCAGCATCTGTGATGGTATGGGGGTGTGTTAGTGCCCATGGCATGTGCAACTTACACATCTATGATGGCACCATCAATGCTGAAAGGTACATCCAGGTTTTGCTGCCATCCAAGCAATGTCTTTTTCAGGGACGTCCCTGCTTATTTCAACAAGACAATGCCAAGCCACATTCTGCACGTGTTACAACAGCGTGGCTTCGTAGTAAGAGTGCGGGTACTAGACTGGCCTGCCTGCAGTCCAGACCTGTCGCTCATTGAAAATGTGTGGCGCATTATGAAGCACAAAATACGACAATGGAGACCCCGGACTGTTGAACAACTGAAGTCATGCATCAAGCAAGAATGGGAAAGAATTCCACCTTCAAAGCTTCAACAGTTAGTGTCCTCAGTTCCCAAATGCTTATTGAGTGTTGTTAGAAGGAAAGGTGATGTAACACAGTGGTAAACATACCACTGTCCCAGCTTTTTTGAAACATGTGCAGGCATCCATTTCAAAATGAGTAAATATTTGCACAAAAACAATATAGTTAATCAGTTTGAACATTAAATATCTTGTCTTTGTGGTGTATTCAATTGAATATAGGTTGAAGAGGATTTGGAGTTGTATTTTGTATACTTAAAGTAAGACCCTTCGGCTGCTCCCTTGTTTGCACTCGGGGTCGCCACAGCAAATCCAAGGTGTATCTGCAGGCTGAATTGGCACAGGTTTTACGCCGGATGCCCTTCCTGACGCAACTCCACATAACATGGAGAAATGTGGCAGGGGTGGGATTTGAACCGGGAACCTCCCACACTGAAACCATGTGCATTAACCACTTGGCCACCACCCCTGCACTTATTTTATACTGTATACTTGTGCTGTAAATTTCTGTTTCTTGTACATGTTTGAAGCTTTTGAATTGGATGGATGGAACTTTGTCTCATCTTCAGCCAGTTGTCAACACTGAGCTGTAATGTGTGTCCTTCAGAGTCATCCATGTATCTGCCCACGACTCCTGTCATAAGCAAACACCGCAAATCTTTAAACCTGCTTGAAGTCCCCCATCCTCAGAATGTCTCTCATGCGAAACAACATAAGGTAGGCACAGAAAATCAACCTTGTTTTTGACTCAGCAGGAATGATTTCAGCGTTTGTATGAAAATGTCATCATGTTTCATTTCCCGCCTGTTACAGTCTCATAGTGCTGCTGATCTACATCTGCCTCATGACTCCCAGGGCAACACAGATTTTGCAGTGTTAGTGAGGCAGCTGAGAGAGTGTCCAACTCTCCAGGACCAGGCTGATATCCTCTACATTCTCTACATCATGAAGTGTGTACAAACGTGGCCTTAACACACAGCACTTATGGGCAGCATGTAAATATATTCTTTCCTGTGTTCCTTACGCATTGTCATAATGTAGTGCACTGTGCTCTCTGTTCCTGAGCAGAGGACCTGATTGGCAGGTGGATTTGTCTGGCCCCGGGCAGGACGGAGTCAGTGTGCGTTCTCTTCTGGAAGAGCTGTATGTGGAAGCTGGAGCTTGCAAGGAGTGGGGTCTCATCAGATATATCTCTGGAATACTCTGCAAAAAAGTGGAAGTCCTCGCTGAGGTCAGATTGAACTGTACATCATCTTGTCTTTGAAGGCATGTTTGCTGACAGGGTAACAGTTTGAGTGCTGGACAGACAGATTGACATTAGCACATAGCAGGGTGTTGAAAACTACAGGTATAATGTTTGTGACATCAGATGTAATTAAACTTAAAATTCCATTCATTGTCACCATTTTATCTACTTTTTGAGATCAGAAGAGCATACATTAGAGCTGAAGGTTGGATTCAGATAAACCCCTGTTCCCATCAGATAATGTAAACTCAAAATGAAAAGAATGGCATTTTAATGATGGCAAATAATGGCAAATAATTGCTCTTACCTCCATTATCATGAAATGCTTGGAAAAACTTATTCTTCACACCATTCTCCCAGCTGTCAGACCACTGCTGGACCCATACCAGTTTGCTTACAGGGCCAGGCGGGGAACCGAGGATGCTGTGGCATGCCTCCTCCACCCCTTGTTGCAACATCTCGAGTCACCTGGTACCTTTGCATCCATACTATTCATTGATTTTAGCTCAGCATTTAATACAATACAATGGCCCCAAATGATTAAGAAGCTCCAAACTCTCAATCTGTCTCCACTCTTCATTCATTGGATTCACAACTTCCTCAGCAACAGACCACAGTTTGTCAGATTTGGCTCAGACACTTCATCAACCATTATCACCAATACTGGTGCCCCCCAGGGGTGTGTATTCAGCCCTTTCTTGTACACCCTCTACACCAATGACTGCACCAGCCCCTCACCCACAACTACATATTTTAAATACTCTGATGACACAGCCATTCTTGCTCTTCTCAAGGACAGTAACTCCATAATCGCCTTCCATCAGTCTGTTACCCACTTCATTAAGTGGTGCTCGGATAACTTCTTGAAACTTAATGTGGACAAGACTAAGGAGCTACTGATTCATACTCAATCACACACCCCGGACTTGGCCCCCTTTAACATTCATAACAAAACAGTTGAGCGTGTCAGTCATTTCAAATATCTCGGACTCATATTGGACAATAAGAGACAATAAAAAAAAAAATGAGGTGGGCTTCATAGATAATTGGCAAAGCTTCTGGGGAAAACCTGGTCTTGTTAGGAGAGATGGCACCCATCCCACTTTGGATGGAGCAGCTCTCATTTCTAGAAATCTGGCCAATTTTCTTAAATCCTCCAAACTGTGACTATCCAGGGTTGGGACCAGGAAGCAGAGTTGTAGTCTTACACTCCTCTCTGCAGCTTATCTCCCCCTGCCATCCCCTCACTACCCCATCCCCGTAGAGACGGTGCCTGCTCCCAGACCACCAGTCCCTGTTGGTAAATGATATAATAATTGATCAACATATTGATTTATTCTGCCTTACAGAAACCTGGTTACAGCAGGATGAATATGTTAGTTTAAATGAGTCAACACCCCCGAGTCACACTAACTGTCAGAACGCTCGTAGCACGGGCCGGGGCGGAGGATTAGCAGCAATCTTCCATTCCAGCTTATTAATTAATCAAAAACCCAGACAGAGCTTTAATTCATTTGAAAGCTTGACTCTTAGTCTTGTCCATCCAAATTGGAAGTCCCAAAAACCAGTTTTATTTGTTATTATCTATCGTCCACCTGGTTGTTACTGTGAGTTTCTCTGTGAATTTTCAGACCTTTTGTCTGACTTAGTGCTTAGCTCAGATAAGATAATTATAGTGGGCGATTTTAACATCCACACAGATGCTGAGAATGACAGCCTCAACACTGCATTTAATCTATTATTAGACTCTATTGGCTTTGCTCAAAAAGTAAATGAGTCCACCCACCACTTTAATCATATCTTAGATCTTGTTCTGACTTATGGTATGGAAATAGAAGACTTAACAGTATTCCCTGAAAACTCCCTGCTGTCTGATCATTTCTTAATAACATTTACATTTACTCTGATGGACTACCCAGCAGTGGGGAATAAGTTTCATTACACTAGAAGTCTTTCAGAAAGCGCTGTAACTAGGTTTAAGGATATGATTCCTTCTTTATGTTCTCTAATGCCATATACCAACACAGTGCAGAGTAGCTACCTAAACTCTGTAAGTGAGATAGAGTATCTCGTCAATAGTTTTACATCCTCATTGAAGACACCTTTGGATGCTGTAGCTCCTCTGAAAAAGAGAGCTTTAAATCAGAAGTGCCTGACTCCGTGGTATAACTCAGAAACTCGTAGCTTAAAGCAGATAACCCGTAAGTTGGAGAGGAAATGGCGTCTCACTCATTTAGAAGATCTTCACTTAGCCTGGAAAAAGAGTCTGTTGCTCTATAAAACAGCCCTCCGTAAAGCTAGGACATCTTTCTACTCATCACTAATTGAAGAAAATAAGAACAACCCCAGGTTTCTTTTCAGCACTGTAGCCAGGCTGACAAAGAGTCAGAGCTCTATTGAGCTGAGTATTCCATTAACTTTAACTAGTAATGACTTCATGACTTTCTTTGCTAACAAAATTTTAACTATTAGAGAAACAATTACTCATAACCATCCCAAAGACGTATCGTTATCTTTGGCTGCTTTCAGTGATGCCGGTATTTGGTTAGACTCATTCTCTCCGATTGTTCTGTCTGAGTTATTTTCATTAGTTACTTCATCCAAACCATCAACATGTTTATTAGACCCCATTCCTACCAGGCTGCTCAAGGAAGCCCTACCATTATTTAATGCTTTGATCTTAAATATGATCAATCTATCTTTGTTAGTTGGCTATGTACCACAGGCTTTTAAGCTGGCAGTAATTAAACCATTACTTAAAAAGCCATCGCTTGACCCAGCTATCTTAGCTAATTATAGGCCAATCTCCAACCTTCCTTTTCTCTCAAAAATTCTTGAAAGGGTAGTTGTAAAACAGCTAACTGATCATCTGCAGAGGAATGGTCTATTTGAAGAGTTTCAGTCAGGTTTTAGAATTCATCATAGTACAGAAACAGCATTAGTGAAGGTTACAAGTGATCTTCTTATGGCCTCGGACAGTGGACTCATCTCTGTGCTTGTTCTGTTAGACCTCAGTGCTGCTTTTGATACTGTTGACCATAAAATTTTATTACAGAGATTAGAGCATGCCATAGGTATTAAAGGCACTGCGCTGCGGTGGTTTGAATCATATTTGTCTAATAGATTACAATTTGTTCATGTACATGGGGAATCTTCTTCACAGACTAAGGTTAATTATGGAGTTCCACAAGGTTCTGTGCTAGGACCAATTTTATTCACTTTATACATGCTTCCCTTAGGTAGTATTATTAGACGGTATTGCTTAAATTTTCATTGTTACGCAGATGATACCCAGCTTTATCTATCCATGAAGCCAGAGGACACACACCAATTAGCTAAACTGCAGGATTGTCTTACAGACATAAAGACATGGATGACCTCTAATTTCCTGCTTTTAAACTCAGATAAAACTGAAGTTATTGTACTTGGCCCCACAAATCTTAGAAACATGGTGTCTAACCAGATCCTTACTCTGGATGGCATTGCCTTGGCCTCTAGTAATACTGTGAGAAATCTTGGAGTCATTTTTGATCAGGATATGTCATTCAAAGCGCATATTAAACAAATATGTAGGACTGCTTTTTTGCATTTACGCAATATCTCTAAAATCAGAAAGGTCTTGTCTCAGAGTGATGCTGAAAAACTAATTCATGCATTTATTTCCTCTAGGCTGGACTATTATAATTCATTATTATCAGGTTGTCCTAAAAGTTCCCTAAAAAGCCTTCAGTTAATTCAAAATGCTGCAGCTAGAGTACTGATGGGGACTAGAAGGAGAGAGCATATCTCACCCATATTGGCCTCTCTTCATTGGCTTCCTGTTAATTCTAGAATAGAATTTAAAATTCTTCTTCTTACTTATAAGGTTTTGAATAATCAGGTCCCATCTTATCTTAGGGACCTCGTAGTACCATATCACCCCAATAGAGCGCTTCGCTCTCAGACTGCAGGCTTACTTGTAGTTCCTAGGGTTTGTACGAGTAGAATGGGAGGCAGAGCCTTCAGCTTTCAGGCTCCTCTCCTGTGGAACCAGCTCCCAATTCAGATCAGGGAGACAGACACCCTCTCTACTTTTAAGATTAGGCTTAAAACTTTCCTTTTTGCTAAAGCTTATAGTTAGGGCTGGATCGGGTGACCCTGAACCATCCCTTAGTTATGCTGCTATAGACGTAGACTGCTGGGGGGTTCCCATGATGCACTGTTTCTTTCTCTTTTTGCTCTGTATGCACCACTCTGCATTTAATCATTAGTGATCGATCTCTGCTCCCCTCCACAGCATGTCTTTTTCCTGGTTCTCTCCCTCAGCCCCAACCAGTCCCAGCAGAAGACTGCCCCTCCCTGAGCCTGGTTCTGCTGGAGGTTTCTTCCTGTTAAAAGGGAGTTTTTCCTTCCCACTGTAGCCAAGTGCTTGCTCACAGGGGGTCGTTTTGACCGTTGGGGTTTTACATAATTATTGTATGGCCTTGCCTTACAATATAAAGCGCCTTGGGGCAACTGTTTGTTGTGATTTGGCGCTATATAAAAAACAAATTGAATTGAATTGAATTAAGCTCACCTTTGATCAACATGTCATTGACATTCATAAACGTTCCCAGCAAAGACTCCATATCCTTCGTAAGCTCCGTGCCCTCTCTGTCACCCAAAAACTCCTGTTATTGTTATACTCCAGTATCATTCAACCCATCCTTTTGTACTGCTCACCTTGTTACTTCAATATGCTCTCCATCACCAACAGAAATAAACTTAATAAGGTCACTCACACAGCATCCAGAATCATCAGCTTGCCCACCACGGACCTCTCACAACTCAACAATAAGGCAGTCATACGCATGGCCTGGACAACCAGCACAGACTCTGATCATCCTCTCCACTGTTACTTCTGCCTGCTGCCCTCTGGTCGCAGGTGCAGAACTCTGAATTGGAAGCGGGCGCGCTTTAGTAAAAGCTTTGTCCCTTCTGCCATAGCAGTTTTAAACAGTTTATAACATGTCCTGATCACTTGTCATTTATATGTGTGTTCTGTGTCTATATGTGTTTTTATGTAACAGTTGCTGTGAAAACAAATCTCCCCCTGGGGACAATAAAGGTCTGTCTATCTATCTATCTATCTATTTAGTACCGTGCACTCTGTTGGTGGTTTTGTCATAATTTTATGTGCCTGGCTCAAGTGATATATTCTCTATGCGCCAAAATGTAATTTCACACTCACTGGCATTGTGACCAAATTAATACACAAATGAGGTCACTGTTGTTCCGGTGATCATTCTGCTCCATTTGGCTGACCCGTGTGCCGCATTTAGTTAGATTGGACACAAGGTTTGTAGAGCTATAGTACAACCCCTGGCAAAAATTTTGGAATCACCGTCCTCAGAGGATGTTCATTCAGTTGTTTAATTTTGTAGAAAAAAAGCAGATCACAGACATGACACAAAACTAAAGTCATTTCAAATGGCAACTTTCTGGCTTTAAGAAACACTATAAGAAATCAAGAAAAAAGATTGTGGCAGTCAGTAACGGTTACTTTTGTAGACCAAGCAGAGGAAAAAAATATGGAATCATTCAATTCTGAGGAAAAAATTATGGAATCACCCTGTAAATTTTCATCCCCCAAATTAACACCTGCATCAAATCAGATCTGCTCGTTGACATTGACCCTATGCCATGACATTGACCCTATGTGTCTTTTTGCAAGGAATGTTTTTGCAGTTTTTGCTCTATGGCAAGATGCATTATCATCTTGAAAAATGATTTCATTATCCCCAAACATCCTTTCAATTGTCCAAAATATCAACATAAACTTGTGCATTTATTGATGATGTAATGACAGCCATCTCCCCAGTGCCTTTACCTGACCTGCAGCCACATATCATCAATGACTGTGGAAATTTACATGTTCTCTTCAGGCAGTCATCTTTATAAATCTCATTGGAAAGGCACCAAACAAAAGTTCCAGCATCATCACCTTGCCCAATGCAGATTCGAGATTCATCACTGAATATGACTTTCATCCAGTCATCCACAGTCCACAATGCTTTTCCTTAGCCCATTTGTTTTTTTCTGTTTAGGTGTTAATGATGCCTTTCTTTAGCTTTTCTGTATGTAAATCCCATTTCCTTTAGGTGGTTTCTTACAGTTCGGTCACAGAAGTTGACTCCAGTTTCCTCCCATTCGTTCCTCATTTGTTTTGTTGTACATTTTTCAATTTTTTAGACATATTGCTTTAAGTTTTCTGTCGTGACGCTTTGTCTTCCTTGGTCTACCAGTATGTTTGCCTTTAACAACCTTCCCATGTTGTTTGTATTTGGTCCAGAGTTTAGACACAGCTGACTGTGAACAACCAACATCTTTTGCAACATTGTGTGATGATTTACTCTCTTTTAAGAGTTTGATAATCCTCTCCTTTGTTTCAATTGACATCTCTCGTGTTGGAGCCATGATTCATGTCAGTCCACTTGGTGCAACAGCTCTCCAAGGTGTGTTCACTCCTTTTTAGATGCAGACTAACGAGCAGATCTGATATGATGCAGGTGTTAGTTTTGGGGATGAAAATTTACAGAGTGATTCCATAATTTTTTCCTCAGAATTGAGTGATTCCATATTTTTTTCCTCTGCTTGGTCTAAAAAAGTAACCATTACTGACTGCCACAATCTTTTTTCTTGATTTCTTATAGTGTTTCTTAAAGCCAGAAAGTTGCCATTTGAAATGACTTTAGTTTTGTGTCATGCCTGTGATCTGCTTTTTTTCTACAAAATTAAACAACTGAATGAACATCCTCCGAGGCCGGTGATTCCATAATTTTTGCCAGGGGTTGTAGTAAATATTTGGATGGACAAGGCTCTGCAAGATCTCATGCTGATACTTTATTTGTATTGATGGAAAATAATGAATTTTGTGTTGTTTGATTTATTAAACTTTTTGTAAAGCTGGCAGTGACAGGTTACACTAAATGTTTATGAAGATTTCCAAATACTGTTTTATGGACTACAAGTTGCACTGGGTTATTAATTGCTTCTGTGTCAAAATGTGTCATGGAGAGGAAAAAGCACATAAGTTGCACTGTTCTGTAAGGTGCATTTACTTTTGAAATGTTGTGTTACCACTTCATGCAGTAAGGACAAAAGTAATTGGTGCATTTATATATTTCTCACACAAACACTGCATTAGTGAGATGGAACTAATGAGCTAATTTATGTTATTGTATCAGACACAACATGAGTAAATTGTGAATAAAGGAGGTTGTTGTGGACTTTCAGAAGGCACACACCCAACACCCTCATCTTGACCATCAACAGTGCTGCTGTGTAGTGGTTGAGCAGCACTAAAATTCTGGGTTTACACATAAGAGGACCTTTCCTGGACCAACATCACTGCATCACTGGCCAAGAAGGCCCAGTGGCACCTCTATTCCCTCTGCAAACTGAGGGGAACCAGACATTTGTTACCGATCATGTGTTCCTTCTACCAAAGCACCATTGAGGGCATCTTGATCATCTCCAACTGGAAATTCATGTAGGGCATAGTTAATGCAGCAGGAAAGATCATTGTTTCCTTTTTCCCCTCACCCATAAACACCCATAATGCACTCAACATTGTGGATGATCCCCACCCATCCCTTCACAGAACTTTTTCAGTCCCCTGCCATCTGGGAGGACTGCTGCTTTTCATGCACTACAGACACATAATTGCACAATTTGCACAAATAATGTAAATGTATTTAAACCTTCATGTACCCATATTCAAACAATCATGTGCCCTTATTTTGTACGTGCTTGTAGTTTTTGTACTTTTTATGTGCTGCATGCTTTATTTAAATATTTTATTCCACCGTTGGTCTGAGAAAAACACAATTTCAGTACTCTGTATGTACGACCTGTACATATAGCAGATTTGACATTAAAGTTGACTGACTTCTTGTCACCACTGAAGAGAAAATCATAGGTGAGGTAAACATGCAATGTCAAACATTTGAAAACTGCGCATTATTTATAATGCGCACACTGTGTTAGCATTCAGAAGCGAACAGTGTAATTCATATTTTTGTACAAAGCACAAAGACGAGTAAAGTACTGCCTTTGGCCACTGAACAGACAATCATAGGTAAGATACATGTACAGTGTAATTAAATGTTTGGAAATTGTGAACATTATTTATTTTCAAAGCAAATGGTGTGTTAGTAATTATAAGCTAATGGGTTAATTAATGTTATAATAGGCACAAAACAGGAAGAAACTGCTTCTTGTCACCACTGAACAGACAATTGTAGGTGAAGTAAACGTGCAATGTCATGAACCGTTTGAAAACTTGATATTTATTTATAACGTAATTATTTACCTTAGATTTTACTTGCTGACGTACTGTTGCTGCGCCTGTTGTCTCACACAGTTGAAACAAGTATTATTTCAAGTTGTATGAAAGTTATATTCAGCTTCTTTTTTTTTTGGCTTTCAGTTTGAGAACATGATTTCTTAAATTTACTTTTGTCTTGGACGCATAACATTTCTCTCATTCAGATCTTCTTGTTTTATGGTGGTTGGCATCCAGCTTCATAGCTTTAAACATTTTAGTTCATATGTAATGGGTCTAAACTACATAAATTTTACTTTTCTGAAGTATCTAACAAAAAATATTGAACTTGTTTTGCGATATTGTAATTTTTTTTTTATTTTTTTTAGATGCACCTGTAAGTCTTGTGTTGTTGAATAACTTCTTACTCATTCACAGCTTTTTACCACAGTGTTGTGCTTAATTACGGTTCATTTATGGGTCAAACCAATCTTCCTGTCTTACTCTGTGAACTAAAATCACTTCCCAAGCTTTCTTTGGTGTTTATCTGAGAATCGTATCCTCAACCTGCCTGTATTTCTGAGAAAACAGAAAACAAACAAAAAAATCAACTGCAGGAAGAATCATGTGACATTATCTGGATTATTTGTGTTTGTACATCTCTGTTCCACAGGCTTGTACGGATCTCATTTCTCATCACAAGCAGTTGACGGTGGGTATACCTCCTGAACCCAGGGAAAGAGTCATCACAGTGTAAGTCTTATTATTTAGGTTTAGTGGAAATATTAAGCAATGAATAAAGTTAAGTTCTAGTTCTGTTTCTTCTCAAGTCCACTTCCTCCAGAGGAGCTGAAAACCCTCATCTATGAAGCCAGCGGTCAGGACATTAGCATAGCTGTTCTCACTCAGGCATGTATATTTTTCAGCCTCACGGTTTAACAGGTCTTGATAAGATGCCAGTATTACAGCTATCAATACTCTGTGTGTGTTTGTTCATATAGGAAATCATGGTCTATTTAGCCATGTACGTGCGCTCCCAGCCAGCTCTGTTTGGAGATATGCTCAGAATCAGGATAGGACTCATCATGCAAGTGATGGCTACCGAGCTGGCTCGTAGTCTGCATTGCTCTGGTATGAATTCCAAGAACAGTTGCATACATACATACATCTGTGTAAATTAAAAAAAAAAAAAAATGGTCTGCAGATTAAGAATGAAGTGTATAACATTTTGCAGGAGAGGAAGCCTCTGAAAGCTTGATGAGTCTGAGTCCATTTTGCATGAAGAATTTGCTACATCACATTCTCAGTGGCAAAGAGTTTGGTGTGGAGCGGAGCAGTGAGTTTTTATTTTTTTGCTTTTTCTTCTCTGGCTACAAACACTATACACCAGAGGTCTCAAACTTGTTCCAGAAAGGCCCAAAAGGGTGCAGGCTTTCTTTGCAACCACCCACTCCACCAGGTGATTTCACTGATTAACTGATTCCATCTGCTCAGAGTGATGTTAATCAGTGAAATCATCTGGTGGAGTGGGTGGTTGCAAAGAAAGCTGGCACCCTGTCTGCCATTTCTGGAACAAGTTTGAGACCTCTGCTATACACACTAGTAGTTGACCAAAATGGGGTTTTCCTCATTGGCAGTGCAAATTTGTATAGAACCTGATGGCTGATTCTATAATGCTTATTTATTTATTTATTTATTGTTACATTCTCTTAATTTAACACCGTTTGTTTGCTTAAGTAGATCAGTGCTGTCTGTCTGCAATGTGCTTTTAAAATAAAATTTTTAAGTTTAAAAAATATACCAATTACATAAATGTCCACAGGTTAAAAAAATGTTCGCAACACATATCAGAATCTCCTTGTTTCTGAGAGAAAATTAAAAAAAATTGCAAACTTGCCAATGTAGCGCACGCAATAGCACCATCTCTTTTAGTTCTAGTTTTATGAGCTGCAAGTTGTCATGCAGAAAACAGAGACAAAGTGTTCATCACAGTCCAGGGCAGGAAGTTGGTTCATGCGATTAGCACACTTGCCAAAAGACACCTGGTTCAAGACCACCGGTGCGCCATTCTCCATGTAAATCTAGAGTTGCATCAAAAGTGCTGAGGTTGAGGTTAAAAGCTTGTCAAATCAGTAGGCATTTCCATTCCAGATCTGCTGAAGTGACGTGGGAAAAAGTTGGTGCAGCCAGAAGAGAAAGACCATCATGGTGTCCAGGTGTTTCCCACAGCCAGCAGCAGTAGCTGGCTGTGCTCTTTTTGAAAATGGTGCAGTTCAATGTTTGCGGCATACTAGGCATTGCATGGAGAGATATTTTTGAAAGTCAACCTTTATGTCATGAATACAAGGTGAGGTTGAGTAACATCTGATGATGTCATTAATAATTAATTGATAAATAACACCACAGGAGAAGGAAATGATTTACATCGTGTACCCACCAACAAGGAATGCATACATGAGACAGTCAAGTAGAAACAACAAGAAGTTGGAACTCGGCAACACCAGCAACGCTTATGGTCCATGGGAAGAGGATTTGGGTTGGGCGTGCTGTTAGCGTCCCGTGAAGCTAACAAAATCCATCCAAAAAAGGCTACATACAATGTTTTAGCGGCAAAAAATTTATTATATTCTTTAATCCTCTTACTCTGTGACAGGATAAGAACATCAGGCATATGCACATACATACATACGTTATCAACAGGGGTGCTGATTGTGGGGGAATTTGTTCAGTTGTCCCCCAGTCCCCTGGGTGAAGGCAGAACCAAAAAGACCTAATATTTCAATAACCTGATAGAGTAATTTGTCAAAAATGCCTATTTGTGTAAGTGTTGTCTAGCATTTGAAAAAAATATAAAAGTTATTTGAAGCAAATATTGTCCCTGGGCCCCAGAAAGACACATGGCAACCCTGATTATCAGCGTCAATGAATCAGAAAATGTGAACAAGAAGGTGAATTACAACTAATATTACAGGTTTGCTTAATTCACAGAAACTTAATCAAACAATTTTGTGTTTGTGTAAATAACAACAGGGAAACAATTTTAAATGTTTTAATATGCTTATTAATTTATTATTATATTTTTGTTATCTGGCTTGGAGTGCTGCCCAGATTCCCAGAGCTATGGCCACCAGTGATTGAATGCCACAAGTTCCATTTGCGGTGCACCTGGACCGGCACTTCACTTTTTCCAGATTTTGTTATGTTACAGCTTTATTCCAAAATAGAGTAAATTCTTTTCTTTTTTTTCTCATCAAAATTCTACACACAAATACCCCATAATGACGTTTCCAGTGGTGGGCACAGATAACCAAAAATTTTACTTTGATAACAGATAATCAGATAACTGAAAAGTTATCTTCGATAAAGATAAAACAATAAACCACCCAAAAATGGGTGGTTTTAAAAATAAAACTTTTAACAGGTAGGTGCTGAACTGATTTTAAATTTTAAAAATGCTTGTCGCTGTTCAGCTTTGTTTACTTTGTTTATTGGTCTAAAAGTTACTGGACAAAAATTAATCGGAAGATAATTGGTCCGATAATGGTTTTTAAAGTTATCAAAAAGATAATCCAATAATGAAAACATTATCTTCGATAATTATCTGTTATCGGATTATCGGAAGTGTGCCCACCACTGGTTGTTTCCCATTCGGCTGCTCCTGTTTTTGTTCGGGGTCGCCACAGTGGATGCAGCCAGATCCGCATTGCTATTTGGCACAAGTTTTACACCGGATGCCCTTCCTGACGCAACTCAAGTGTAACCTGGAGAAACACACACAGCCACTGGTGTTCCAAAGAGGTCTCCCATCCAAGGTCCATCCAAGAGGTCTCCCATCCAGGCTGCACTGCTCAGCTTCTGAGATCTGATGGGATCAGGCTATATGACAAAAATGTTTTAGATTTTTGCACATTTATTAAACAAAACAAAACAAAAAACTAGTGACAGCGCATGTCAGAGCACAAATCAAGCATGAAGTCAAAGGAGTTGTCTGTAGAGCTCAGAGACAATCCTGTCTCAGTAGATTTAATCCAAGATCTATTCTATCTTTTAGTGATTTTGAACGAGTGATTCATGCTTTTATTTCCACACGTTTGGACTACTGCAATGCACTTTATTTTGGTGTTAACCAGGCTTCCTTGGCACGCTTGCAGTTAGTACAAAACGCTGCTGCTCACCTTTTAACAGGCATTAGAAAACATGAACACATCACCCCAATCCTCGCTTCACTTCACTGGCTTCTAGTCCATTTTAGAATGCATTTTAAAGTTTCATTGTTTGTTTTTAAAGTACTAATCAGATCAGCTCCACAATATATTTCAGATCTCTTAAATTTTACACTCCCTCACGATCTCTTAGGTCAGCTGATCAGCTCCTCCTCAAGAGCAATTTAAAAACACGAGGAGATAGAGCCTTTTCTGTGGCAGCCCCTAAATTGTAGAATGAGCTACCACTAAAAATAAGGTTGTCCCCCACCCTACCTACTTTTAAATCTCGTCTTAAAACTTATTTTTATTGATTGGCTTTTAACTCAGCGTAAGAGTTGTGTGACCTCTGTTCTTGTGTGATCTCTGTTTTTTGTTGTTTGCATTGCCAACACTTTTTGATTGAGCATTTGTGTGTTAACTAAACAGACTATTTTTGCATTTATCTCAGCCTGTGGACATTTTTTCAATGACTTTTTAGCCGAGCCAGTTTGGTGTGCAGGTATCATCTTTGCTGTACAATCAGGATAATCACAGTTCATATCTAATGTTAAATCGTGGGGGGGACAATTAATTTGGAGGAGTGACGAAAACATGACGTTTGAGGTAAAATATGCCTTTTTGTGTCTGTGCGTCAGTGCACCCCACCCAGTCAGCAGCAACCAGTCCTTCTATCTCCATCCATGAGCTTGGCCACACTGGAGCCACAAAGACTGAACGCACAGGAATCCACAAGCTGAAGAGTGAGATCAAACAGGTGAGATGCAGAAATCCAGTGGTTGACATTTATTGACTGTCTGTTGAATTTGTTGTTATTTTCTTGGAATAACACTGTTGTTGCTTCTGATTGCAGCTGGATGAGCCTCAACCACTCAGTGTAGGTTTGATAACATTCAGCATGGGTCATTCTTTAAAGGACAAAACCACCAGATAAATTCTCTACTAAACCACATGCTGGGTGTTCATATTTTGCAGTGCCTTCCATTGCTGACTCTCACTTATTCACTGTTGTCATATCATTAGCCGAACATGCTCTGGTAATTTGTTCTGTCAACACTTTTTTGGGGGGGCTCAAAAGGGTGAAATAGAGCCTCAGCGTACATTACACACAACAAAATGAGTTGTCTCCATTTAACCCATCCTATTTACATGTAGAAGCATTCATTTTAGTCACCCTTCTTTGTCATATCATTTGTGATAGCATTTTTAGCATGGAGTGGGACCATTTCTGACCTTTTCCTGTAATTGTACAGAATATTAATTTGTTTCCCTTGAAGCTTTTAAGTATGTTGTTGCAGGGTTTCATTATGCTTCATTTGATAGCAAATATATCCAGCTATTGTGCACCATGTGGCTGTCCCCAACCATGTCACATGTCAATTTTTGTGTCTGAATTATTATTTTTTAACATAATCTCCTCAAACATTCCCATAGTACAACCCCTGGCAAATATTATGGAATCACCGGCCTCGGAGGATGTTCATTCAGTTGTTTAATTTTGTAGAAAAAAAAAACAGATCACAGACATGACACAAAACTAAAGTCATTTCAAATGGCAACTTTCTGGCTTTAAGAAACACTATAAGAAATCAGGAAAAAAAAATTGTGGCAGTCAGTAACGGTTACTTTTTTAGACCAAGCAGAGGGAAAAAATATGGAATCACTCAATTCTGAGGAAAAAATTATGGAATCATGAAAAACAAAAGAACGCTCCAACACATCACTAGTATTTTGTTGCACCACCTCTGGCTTTTATAACAGCTTGCAGTCTCTGAGGCATGGACTTAATGAGTGACAAACAGTACTCTTCATCAATCTGGCTCCAACTTTCTCTGATTGCTGTTGCCAGATCAGCTTTCCAGGTTGGAGCCTTGACATGGATCATTTTCTTCAACTTCCACCAAAGATTTTCAATTGGATTAAGATCCGGACTATTTGCAGGCCATGACATTGACCCTATGTGTCTTTTTGCAAGGAATGTTTTCACAGTTTTTGCTCTATGGCAAGATGCATTATCATCTTGAAAAATGATTTCATCATCCCCAAACATCCTTTCAATTGATGGGATAAGAAAAGTGTCCAAAATATCAACGTAAACTTGTGCATTTATTGATGATGTAATGACAGCCATCTCCCCAGTACCTTTACCTGACATGCAGCTGACTGTGGAAATTGACATGTTCTCTTCAGGCAGTCATCTTTATAAATCTCATTGGAACGGCACCAAACAAAAGTTCCAGCATCATTACCTTGCCCAATGCAGATTTGAGATTCATCACTGAATGTGACTTTCATCCAGTCATCCACAGTCCACGATTGCTTTTCCTTAGCCCATTGTAACCTTGTTTTTTTCTGTTTAGGTGTTAATGATGGCTTTCGTTTAGCTTTTCTGTATGTAAATCCCATTTCCTTTAGGCGGTTTCTTACAGTTTGGTCACAGACGTTGACTCCAGTTTCCTCCCATTCGTTCCTCATTTGTTTTGTTGTGCATTTTCGATTTTTGACGCTTTGATGTCTTCCTTGGTCTACCAGTATGTTTGCCTTTAACAACCTTCCCATGTTGTTTGTATTTGGTCCAGAGTTTAGACACAGCTGACTGTGAACAACCAACATCTTTTGCAACATTGCGTGATGATTTACCCTCTTTTAAGAGTTTGATAATCCTCTCCTTTGTTTCAATTGACATCTCTCGTGTTGGAGCCATGATTCATGTCAGTCCACTTGGTGCAACAGCTCTCCAAGGTGTGATCACTCCTTTTTAGATGCAGACTAATGAGCAGATCTGATTTGATGCAGGTGTTAGTTTTGGGGATGAAAATTTACAGGGTATTCCATAATTTATTCCTCAGAATTGAGTGAGTCCATATTTTTTTCCCTCTGTTTGGTCTAAAAAAGTAACCGTTACTGACTGCCACAATTATTTTCCTGATTTCTTATAGTGTTTCTTAAAGCCAGAAAGTTGCCATTTGAAATGACTTTAGTTTTGTGTCATGTCTGTGATCTGCTTTTTTTCTACAAAATTAAACAACTGAATGAACATCCTCCGAGGCTGGTGATTCCATAATTATTGCCAGGGGTTGTATATGTAGCATCGCAATTGGAATTTCATTTACTATCCTGATAATTTAATTTTTTTTTCATCCTTTGAAAGATAAGGATTTATTAGTTTCTTTCAGTCAGTTTCACAGGCACACTTCATGTAGCAATTAAGATGGGATTGTTCTATTCAGTACTTTGTGCAAGCCCACCAGCAGTGCAGCGGCGCTTGTTATAAAATCATATTTATGCTCTGCTTCACTTCAGATAAGAACAGTCTACTTCTGACAGATGGAACATGTGGTAATGTTTCTCACCTGCCAGTTAGGTAGCTTTCCACAGGAATACACATTTCTTTTTTTTTTGTCATCCAGTCTTATCTGTGTTTTCCTCCTGGTAACAGGCCCTGTACAGGTCCTTAGCCAGGAAATATTGACAATGATAATTTAACATCTAAAACAGCCACCTGTCTTTGATCCATGTCATTCAGTCAATGTTACTCAGTGTTTCTGTGATATAGTATGTTGCAGTTAGAGACATAAAAACTGCTTATTTTGAAAAATTTAATAAATGAAAACATTAATAAGCATTTGTAATTGAAGGTACATTTTTTTTCTTAATGCGTTGCTGAGCTGTGCAGGTGACATGTACCGGTATACTGAACAACAAAAGAAACAAGTTTTTCTGCAAACAGTAGGGTGGAAAGTAATTGTCATTTCAAGTAGAAACTCATTATTTACAATGCAGATTGTAAATGGTGAGTTTTAAGTCACGAAACATGAATTTGCACACAAACATGGCCACAGACGCTGAGGAGCACCTGGGCAGAATTACCGAGATGTGGCGTGTTTTGAGCAATGATTCACTGTCGGTAGCAATTGGAGTGGCTTTTTTTTTTTTTTTTTTGGTACGAGGGGCCTATAAAAGCAAATGATAAAATTTTAAATTTACTGCATTTGTGCCATGCGACACCTCACTGAAACTCTTCACAAATGCACCATTGGTATGCTGAATGCTGTTTTGACAGTGTGAAACATAGCCAGACATTTAAATGTTCATGAGTTGGCTACCAGATGGTTAAGGAGGACATTCATGAAACAGGGAGAACGTGCACAGACCAATAGAACACTTTGCGGACACAGTAAAACTCGCATATAATGGATTCAGGTGGACCAGTGACCATTATAATCGCATATGTGTATGTATTGAATATGTATGTATGTATGTATTTATATATGGATAAAACTGACAAAATCTGTTTTATGTATGTAACGGATTAGTTACAGTCACGAGTCGCTTAACAATCTTCAGTGCATCCCGAGCTCCAATTAGGCTTATGTGTTTCCTTGATTAAAAGCCTGACCTTGAATAGGGGCCTGCCTCATTTAATGGCATTGTATAAAAAATAAATACCTTCAATAGGTGCCGGGCATTATGTGCATTAAAAAGATGACATTTAGTCAAGTCACTCTTTTTTTTTTTTTTTTTTTTTTTTCCCTAAGTCTGCTGCGGAGTGGTACCTTAAAATCCTAAAGTCTGATTTATGCTTCTGCAACTGCATAACTCTGTAGCCATGCAATAGTGTTGATGTATGCATGACCCTTTTAAAGTTCTCTGTCATGTTGGTGGGTGTCTTAATGCAATTTACAGCAGGAACAGTGGCTTTTTCTGGATTAATTTGTCCCTCAACGAGCTCCACTTCTTTATACAATCATTAACCTCCAAACCAACGTTGCAGTATTTACATTTTTCCTCCATGAATTGTGGGTCATTTGAGCATCTTTTTCCGACTTTGTGTTGTAAAGTTGGTCATATTTGCGGACTTTTCTGCCAAACATATTTGATTCATGATTGAAATGTAATCAGCATTCACCCTGAAAAAATTTCAGATATGACGAGAGGAAGGAGTGAAACTGTAAATGCGACTGATCACAGTCCTTGTGGTCTCCTTCATTAAGCAGGTGCGCGTCAGGCTATGGGAGGGTTCGCAGCCACGCAGAGGGCTCTCATTTAAAGTGGTTGTCTTTGGTTTGCCACATCCAGCGATATGTGTGAAACGTAACACCATACTATAGTGCAGGCAGCATGCAGCATTTTGTTAATAATCGCCTGCCTTGATTAGGCACCGGTCTGATCGCGGTTTTAAAAAATTAACACCCAGGCTTTTAGTCAATGAAATACAGTACCCACTTTCCTTGAATCAGCGAGTGTCGGTGCCGAACTTAATTTCATACCTCTGTTACGGGGCACGCCCAGACTGCTCTGTCCGGTATATGCGAAGGGGTTTTTAATGAAAATGCATTGCGATTGGACAGGACGTTTTGTCCGATATGAGCAAAAATCCGTTCTACAAAATCTGGTATATGCAGTGTTTATTACATGGAAAAACCATATAAAAGCATTGAGACTTTTGCTTTTGTCTGGTGAGTGTGAATATCTGTTTGTACGATGACGGTTTAGACGAGTTTTACTGTATTCTGGATTGTCGTGTTCGTGCTTGCATTCCAATACCAAACACTGTTCAACTTCAGAATACCTTGGGGGAGGAGTGGCAGGGCATTCCTCAACAGGGAATTCGCCATTTAGGGGGTTCCATGTGCAGAAGATTAGCCGCATTAATTGCAGCACATGGTGGTCACACGTCTTATTGACTGATCTGATCCAGAACATTACTTTTTATTGTTTCGTTTGTTGTTCAGTATATATTAGATGGTATGTACATTGGATTGAGTTTTACTGTGTTTACAGTATGTTCTGTGCACGTGTATTGTTGTTTAGGAAAATACAAGTATTTGGATCTGTATCAACAAATACTCAGTATTGATTGAGTCAGATCTGGGGCAAAGCGAAGCACACACAGAAAGGATTAGTTTAATTAATTTCATGAGAACATAACCACATGTGGCACATAATGAATGTGAAAACACACCTAAAAGTTGTCTAACATTAGATTAATCTTATTGCTGATCATCAGAGCTAAGAGTTGATAATGTGGTTTTTTTATTTAAAGATACTGGTAGGTCTTGCTGGAGGTATTCACTCCATTGAGTGCCGTTGCAGTTCTTGTGGGACTATTGAGTGAGGGTGTGATTAGATAGCAATTAGACTGTAGTGATTTTTAGACGCATTATCTGCTTTTTTCACGGTAGACATGTTGTGTCAGGAAATCCATGGTTATAAACCACATTATTAAAAATGGCTACAATCCATTTAGGTCTAGAAGCCGGAGGGTTCCTGCCTGGTGTTGTGCCAGTTGACTCACTGCCCGGATTAGTGATATAACTGAGCTGTCATTACAGTATTAAGTCTGTCTGTGTGGTTTCCTGCTTAAAGTGTCTGCTGGGAAAAAGGCCCGTGGTATCATTCATGTTGTCATGGCTGTAGTGTGAGGATGAGGTGGCATCATCACACTGTATGCTTATTTTTGTTTGTCATCCATGGCCATGTGTAGATCATTGGGGGTGGTCTCTCCTTGGGTAGCAATGTCACTTCTCCACGTTCCACGGTAAAACATTTCACCTCATCTGCTGTTGTGAACTGTGTCCGCTGCGCCTTTGTTTGCTGTGTGAATTGTGCAGTTGCTTTATTTATATGAAGGACAATACTGGTGTTATCTTAGCTTTCCAATGGTAACACATTTCTTGAAGGGAAACGCAATGAATTTATCCCACCTCACACCCTGTGACTGCTTAGATACCCTTAATTGGAGCAAGCGGGTATAGAAAATGGATAGATGGATGGGTGAGAGGGTGGGGTGATGCATAACCTGCACAGGCACAACATGTAATTTTGTGACGCTTCATTGACATCACTTACTCCAGACACACTCACACACCGATGTCAGGGTGCTGCCATGCAAGGCGCTCACTACACACTGGGAGCAACTTGGGGATTAAGGACCTTGCTCAAGGGCCTTTAGTGATTTTCCGGTCAGGCTGGGGTTGTGAACCGAGTATCCTCTGGTCTGAAGCCCGCGTAACCACTAGACCATCACCTCCACAAAATGTAGCTTGGCAGTTCTTTTCACAATGAACTTTGGATCACCTCTCCAGCCCTGTTGATCCTGGAAAATGTGTTATTCTGGTAATTATGTCATTTACATTATTAATGTCACAAATACCATTTGGTTGCAAATGATTTACTGATATGATATAAACCAGTGGTTTTCAAACTGTGAGCCCGAACTGTGACCCAGTTCTTTTCGAGAATCATTAAGAAATTATTTGATCCACCGACATCAATAGCCTTTTTGCTTAACGATTCCCTTATCGGTCCTTCAGAGTGGCCGTTGTTTTATCGGGAAAATGATAGTTTCTTTACGTTGATTGCAGACCCTGCAGTGGCTCTGTAATCAACCGCTTCTGTAACGGCTCCGCTTTGAAGCTTGAAACAATGAAGGAGTGCTTCGTTGGCTCATTGCTTCGCTGATTTTCAGAAGTGGCAAGTCCACTTCTTAACCCTTGTCAAAGCCATTTAAAAATGTCAATCATGAGTCACTTTTATGCAGATTAAAGTCACTAACTGGGACTCTTGTCTTGTTGCAGGAAAGAAACGACAATCGTCCACGTTCCGTTCGCACAGCTCCAAATGTTGCACAGCTCTCTGCCGAGACAGAGTCCAGTCAGAATTGATAACTTCAAAGTGAATCACTGTTTAAATCAAATGACACCTCTTTCCAAACGTAACACAGACAACAGACTAAAATGTTTTTTCCTCCCAAAATGAGACATCCTGTGCTCTTTATGAATTACATGGATGTTGACTTGCAGCACAGCTGGCTGTAAGAGCTCAGCTCAGAGTTATGGAGTGACATTCATGCCATTAATGTCTGAAAGGAAATGCTTTTGAGAAAAACTACAGATTTTATTTTTATTCATGTCCACAGATAAAGGATCAAGTGACTAATTTCATATTTATTTATTTTAAGACTCAATAAAATGTTATTGACATAGAAAACCTGTAAATCCTACTTTTAGTACACAGAAAATTCACAGGAGGTATTGATAAGGGAATCGATAAGCGGAATTGATAATGACATCGATATTGATAAAATCTTTATCAATACCCATCCCTTATTATTTATGTTAAAATGTTTGTTATGTGAAAGATGTTTAAAAACACACAGGGATGTTTAAATGTTTAAAAACAGATGTTTAAAATATGACAAAAGGTAAAAATAGAAGAATAGAAAGTTATTTAAAAACACGTTTAAAATGTTTACAAAGGCTGTAAAATGTGTAAATGCATAGACAGTTCCTTAAAAAACACAAATACTTTTAATATGTGTTTAAGATGTGTAAAATAATAAAAAGAAACACACGAAGATGAAATTGTGTGTCAGTGGGGGGGGGGGCACAGCTATTTATTTGTTCTCTGAAGGGTGTGTGTGTGTGTGTGTGTCACTCTCCCACAGTTTGAAAACCCCTGATAAAACTTTACACTGTCCATCTAGCCCTATTGTTGTGGAAATATCTTGGAAAATGTCTTTTTAGATCATATTTTTGACAACCTTGTTCTTTGACTGACTAGCTCTAAAGGTTGATCATCTGAAGACACTTACCAATGAATATTTCTACCTGGGCTGGTAAACCTCACCTATTTCAGAGAGGTTTTGTTTAGTGACAAGCTATTACAGTACTCTGTGCTACCGCCAATAAGTTGGGTAAAAAGCCACGTGTCCGTTAATACAGTGAATGTGTGCCCATTGTATTTTTATTGTGAAATCACTTCAAGGCTGCACTGATGACCTCTCGAGAGTGGTTAAAGTCGTGCAGATGTCACACTGCTTTACTACTGTGAGCAGCTCAAACAAATAACATTCACCATATACACTGAGATTTAGTCATGAGTGCATGTAAATGGCTCACCTATGTCATGGCTGGCTTCAATTCAATTTCAATGTATTTTCCTTTATATAGCGCCAAATCATAACAGAGTCACTTCAAGGCGCTTCACACAGGTAAGGTCTAACCTTACCAACCCCCAGAGCAACAGTGGTAAGGAAAAACTCCCTCTGAGGAAGAAACCTCAAGCAGACCAGACTCGAAGGGGTGACCCTCTGCTTGGGCCATGCTACAAACATAAATTACAGAAACAATTCACAGGACAGTTCACGGACAAATATACAAGAATTGCTGTTGGTGCACAGGACAGGAGGGTCGCCAACACAAATACAACTCCCATCTCTGGATGGAGCTGCACCTTAAACAGAGAAAAAACAGAATCAGGCATCAGAAAGACAAAAAATACTGTATAATTTGCCAGCATTAATCACCATAAAAACAGAGAAATACTAAAGTGATCGCCAGCTGCTAGCCTTAAGCTTCACTAAAAGACCCAGAATTTAGGTAAAGTTGAGGCTGCGGCACGCTTCAATTACTAATAAATGAAGTAAAAGAGTAAAAAGCGTGAAACAAAACTGTACCAATATGCTAGCCATCTGAAAGGGAAAAGAAGTGCGTCTTAAGTCTGGACTTGAAAATCTCCACAGAATCTGATTGTTTTATTGATGCAGGGAGACCATTCCACAGAACAGAGGCACGATAAGAGAAAGCTCTGTGACCCGCAGACTTCTTATTCACCCTAGGGACACGAAGTAGTCCTGCACCCTGAGAACGTAAAGCCCGGGCCGGTACGTAAGGTTTAATTAGGTCAGCTAGGTAGGGAGATGGCTTCAAATTAAAACCTGTTTGTGTTCAATGTGAAATGAGCTGCCAAGATACATTTTGAGTAGCTGTGTGAAGATTAACCAATCCATGAATTGGCATTCATGGCATTTTCCCCCCCATTCAGTTTGATGGGAAAGTGTGTCCTAACGTTTGACTGATAGTGTACATTCACTTTTACTTCAGATTTGATTAGGGGAAGTATCTGCATATCTAGGTATTAAAGCCAAGGATTCATGCATTGGTATGGACTGTTAACGCTTTCATCCACCAGCCCCAACATGGAACTCAATTCTTACCTGACACAAGTGTGACTACCAACCCTAGTGCAGTTAGACTGGGATGTTGCCATTCTTCAAAGGTGAATTCTTTGTTTCACAATTCATAATCCTTTGGAAAGTAATAACAATGAAACATCCTTTCTTAGTGCAGCAGATAACAGAATATTTACAGAGGAATCCTTCAAATGGTAATACAAGCACCAAATTTTGCAAAATTGCACCTTAGATATTACTCTTTTGAAAAACCGACAGGCCACTTGAATTTTCAGTAGGCGGCCCACGTAGGGGTCAGTTGAAGAATTACACAGGGGTTAAACTATAAAATGCTCCAGTCATATTGAAAATTCTACCATATTATTTGTCTGATTGTAAAGATTCCAAAAAGGTATAGTTTGGACTATCTATGACTGAATTGTATAGAGTTATGGGGTAAAAACAACAAGGATGGTGACAAAGTTTCAGTTTATACATGGGTCAAAAGTTAGAATTGCTTCAATTTTGTTCAAAGGTGATGCAAATTATTGGTTGAGTTAATAGGGTTTCAAAAAGGAATAGTTTGCACCATGTATCATGCTTAGTTATCACGTTACGGGGTAACATATGTCACATTTCATAGAATTCAATGGATGTCAACATTATTTGACCTTTACTTTAGAGACTAAGCATTCAGCACAGTAAAAACTATTCCATTTATTATTCCAAGTAGCTTAATCAACAATTTGCATAATTTTTTTTACTAAAATTGGGGCAACTTTATCTTTTGATCCCTGTGCAAACTGAAATTGACCTTTGTCACCATTCATAAGGTTTTTACCCAATAACCAAATAATGTGGTATAACTCCATAACATTCAGTCAGATAGTCCAACCTATACCTTTTTGGAATCTTTATGATCAGACAAATAATGTGGTATAGTTTAATATGATTGGAGCATTTTTATATTTTAATCCCTGTGTAATTCTTCAGTTGACCCCTACGTGGCCGCCTATTGAAAATTCAAGTGGCCGTCGTCTTTTTTTTTTTTTCTTTCTTTCTTTCTTTTTTCCAAAAGAGCAGTGTCTAAGGAGAATTTGTGCTGGATTTGATGCTTGTATCACCATGTGAAGTATTGTTTCAGTTATTTGCTGCACTATCTGTTTTAGTGACATGAATACTGAGCAGAAAACTAGTTGGGGATCATTTATTTTCTGGAAGGTAGTCCAAGGTCCTTGACCTATGATGTCAGTGTAAATCCTCTATAGCAGGGGTGTTGCTAAAATGTTATTAGATTTTGGGTGCAATTGGCATGAATTTCCAAACATTCAACTGTAAAAAGAAAATATACTTTTTTTTCCCATAACATGCCTTTTTTGCAGTTAAGTTGCAGCTGTTAGGGTAATTAGTTAGTTAGGGGACAGAATTCCTCTTCTAATGTGGCTTTGGTGTTTTGTCACTTCTGGATCCAGAGTGGATCACAAGACTTGCTCGTTAATAAGGTGACAGTAGCTAAAATAAAAAATAAAAAAAAAACTGCTGTGGATTGTGATTAAAATGTTTTGATGTTGTGTTTCAAGCTGTTGGTGACTCAATCAGCCATCAATCCTTTAAAAAAAGTTTAGTTCAAAATGAAATAAGTTGATTATGTTTGTACAGTGTAGAAAGATATTCAGTTGTATGGAAAGGCAGAGGACATCATGACAATTTTTTTTCCTTGTGATACTCGTTTTTTTTTTTACTCAGAGAGCAGTCATACCATTCACACAACACATATGTTTACTCGAACAGAACAAAACTATAATTTCAGTTGGAGAAAAGACAAAATAACACCAGTTACCTCCTTTAATTTATCTTGCTGATTGCATGATCTGTGTAACACCCCATTGGTGTTAAAATTGTCCCTCCAGTGAACATTTCACAATACACATTATCTTATTTGAAGGCTCTGTTCATTTGCCCGTGATGAAATGAGCCTATTAGTTTGAAAAGTCGTTATTTTAACTGTGCACTGTGGCACACTGCTGTTCAAAGGTGTCATTTTTATGTATAGCAAAGGTGCAAACTTGCTTTATTCAGTAAAAAGTAAAAACTTAAACATTTTTTTGTATTAATTTAAATAATAAATAATTTGAAGTGGTGCCCCAAATGAGTATTGTAATATTTGTTTTGCAAAATTTTATTTTAAACACGTTTAGAACTTGCAAACTAATTAAACATTCTGCTGAGCCAACAGTAGACACTTGTCCGCTTCCTGTTCTGCTCAACAGAGTTGGATGGAAATACCCTCAAATTAAATGTGAAACTCAGCATGTTTAGGTCACATTAATTTCTGCTTACACCTCTGCTATATTGTGTTAAACCAGTTAAAACACTGGCTTGGTCAGTATCCAAATATTATGGAGAAGATTGTTGGCACATAAATGTGTTACAGATGGATAGAAACAAGGTTGAAATGCTGTGGTCCCTTAAATGACTTATCCTGTGCTATGCCCTTCCCCATCCATAGCGATGCAGCAGCCCCTCCACCCCCAGTGGGATTTTGTCCCCAGTGGGCACCGGTCCTGGTGATGGACATTTGCACTGGGAGGACAGGCAAGGCCAGTGGCTGAGGAGGCGCAGGCTGGACGGAGCTATTAACAGAGTACCAGTAGGATTTTACCAGAAGGTCTGGAAGATCCTGCAGAAATGCCACGGTTTGTCCATTGATGGATATGTGTTGCTGTCATCTACCACCAGAGAGGTAACTGCCACAGTTTTTTTTTTTTAAGAAAATTAAACTCATCTTTTCATGTAAATAACTAATAGTGCAGCAGATAAGAGAATATTTACAGAGCAACTTTGACTTTTGGCCCCTTGTACAAACTGAAAATGACGTATGTCACCATTTTTGCTGTTTTTACCCCATAACTCCATAACATTCAATCATAGATAGTCTAAACTATACCTTTTTGTAATCTTTATGATCAGACAAATAACATAGGAAACCTTTCAATATGATTAGAGCATTTGTAAATTTTGACCCTTGTGTAATTCTTCATTGACCCCTACTTGGCTGCCTATTGAAAAATCAAGTGGATAGTCTGCTTTTTCAAAAGACTAATGTTTAAGGAGTATTTGTGCCAAATTTGGTGCTTGTATCACCATTTAAAAGATTGTTTCAGTTATCTGCTGCACTATAAAGCTAAATTAAGGACATTGTGTTTGCTAGATGCTAATATTCTACTAGGTTTCTCCAGCATCCTTCCAGGACTGGGACATGTGAGACCTACAGGGGAACCATTGAAATCTGGAGCGTGCCAATGATTTAAGGAATCATCATATGGATGAAAACTGCGGAATGTTCCTGCAGTGACTGATCTGGTGTTGATCACTGACTGGCAGATTACTGAAACTCTGCTGTTCACTGTTTGGATGCACTTTAGGCCATCGGTGGTTTTAATAACTGGTCTCTACGAGGTCTGTGATGAAAAAAGCGGTCCTTTTTTTTTTTTTTTTTTTTTTCCAAAAAATAAATGGATTTGATTCATATGTTTTTACATCAGACAAGCTTGAACCCTCGTGCGCATGCGTGAGTTTTTTCACGTGTCGGTGACGTCGTTCACCTGTGGGCAGGCCTTGAGTGAGGAGTGCTCCACCCCGCCCGTCGGAATATCTTTGTCTGAAAACTGCTGCGGACGGCACGCGTTGCTTTATCAACATTTTTTCTGGACCTGTGAGGGATATCCGAGTGGACACTAAGCTGGTTTTCGGTGAAAAGTTTAACGGCTGATGAGAGATTATGGGGTGTTTCTGTCGGTGTAAGGACTTCCCACGGAGCGGGACGTCGCGCAGCGCTTCCAGGCGCCGTCGTCGGCCTGTTTTGACCTGAAAACATTCCAATTTAAGGCTTAATTCACCCAGGACGTCGTGAGAGAACAGAAGATTCAGAACAGGCCGGCATGAGGACTTTATGCAGACATTCCACTGTTTAAGGACATTTTGTAATGAAAGACGTGCACGCAAATTCGCCGAGTCGTTTCCGTGACGACTCGGCAAATCTGTGTGCGCCGCGACAGGAAAAACACCTCCGTGTTGAAAACCATTTGTAAAATTCAGGTGGCTTTCGATGGCTTTCAACAAGTGAGTAACTGAGAAATTGTTTAACAGCTTGGGCATGTTCCAACTTGCCCATTAAGGTTTCCAACAGAGGTGTTTTTCCTGTCGCGACCCCCCGCGGTCGGGTC
This sequence comes from Thalassophryne amazonica, assembly GCF_902500255.1. NCBI lineage: Eukaryota > Metazoa > Chordata > Actinopteri > Batrachoidiformes > Batrachoididae > Thalassophryne > Thalassophryne amazonica. The sequence goes on along the minus strand of NC_047104.1, from coordinate 140,107,397 downwards.
CGGCCCGACATGCGACTCTGCCCGCACGTTCTTTCATTACAAAATGTCCGTTAACAATGGAATGTCCAAATAAACTCCTCATGCCGACATCTTCTGAAAGTTCTCTGTTCTCTGACGACTTACTGGGTCAACAGAGCCTGAAATGTGGAAGTTTTCAACTTGAAACGGCGAGACGCTGCTGCCTCGAAGCGCAGATCGCCGTCAGGCGCCGTGGGCTGTCCTTAAAGCGACACTACCAGACCAAAATCTCTCATCAGCCGTTAAAATTTTTACCGAAAACCAGCTGAATTTATCGAATGGTGTCCACTCAGTTGTGCCTTAGTTTTTGAAAAAAATTTTATCAAACAAAGCAGCAGTCTCTGAGCCATTCCTAAACAATGAAAAAAATCGACGAGAGGGTGGGCGACTCCTCACTCAAAGACTGCCCACAGGCGAATGACGTAACCGACAGGCGTGAAAAAACTCTCGCATGCCCACGAGGGTTCAAGCATGTCTCATGTAATCACACGTGATTCAAATCCATATGGTTTTTGAAAAAATAATAAGGTCCGTTACTTTTATCACAGACCTCGTATATGCAGTACCCTGTAGTATTATACTGCAGGCCTGGTCGCCTGCCAGCCCAGAAATATTTTAAAAACACCAACTAATTCTACAGCCAAATAACCATTTGTTTGGATGTCAGTAATAATTTCAGCATATCCAAAAGGCTTTGAATCTGGTATTTTCTACAACAATCTTCTGTTGAGTAAATATTATTTTTATAGTGATTTAACAACTAATCAATCATCATTTTATGTTAAAAGCTCCTGCTGTGGTCCACATCAGTGCAGTCTGATGTCTACTCTACAAAGTTTGACTACATAAAAAGGTTGTCATTCATTGGTGGACTTCACCTCCACTAATTTTTCTTATACTGGTGATTCTTAGACTACGGGCACTTATTATGTCCTTTGATCATATTGTATGAAAAACAGAAAAAAGGGGAAATTTCACACTTTTATAGTTATCTTTACAATGAAAGTGTGTTAAGAAATTTGTTCTAGTAGTCTATGATGACTTTTTCACCTTTTTTCAGCATCATATTGGTCTCTCTTCATTGGCTTCCTGTTAATTCTAGAATAGAATTTAAAATTCTTCTACTTACTTATAAGGTTTTGAATAATCAGGTCCCATCTTATCTTAGGGACCTCATAGTACCATATCACCCCAATAGAGCGCTTCGCTCTCAGACTGCAGGCTTACTTGTAGTTCCTAGGGTTTGTAAGAGTAGAATGGGAGGCAGAGCCTTCAGCTTTCAGGCTCCTCTCCTTTGGAACCAGCTCCCAATTCAGATCAGGGAGACAGACACCCTCTCTACTTTTAAGATTAGGCTTAAAACTGTCCTTTTTGCTAAAGCTTATAGTTAGGGCTGGATCAGGTGACCCTGAACCATCCATTAGTTATGCTGCTATAGACGTAGACTGCTGGGGGGTTCCCATGATGCACTGTTTCTTTCTCTTTTTGCTCTGTATGCACCACTCTGCATTTAATCATTAGTGATTGATCTCTGCTCCCCTCCACAGCATGTCTTTTTCCTGGTTCTCTCCCTCAGCCCCAACCAGTCCCAGCAGAAGACTGCCCCTCCCTGAGCCTGGATCTTCTGGAGGTTTCTTCCTGTTAAAAGGGAGTTTTTCCTTCCCACTGTTGCCAAGTGCTTGCTCACAGGGGGTCGTTTTGACCGTTGGGGTTTTTCCGTAATTATTGTATGGCCTTGCCTTACAATATAAAGCGCCTTGGGGCAACTGTTTGTTGTGATTTGGCGCTATATAAATAAAATTGATTTGATTTGAAATATTGCCGTTTTGTGCTTGGCCCACACCCAGACTTTTGATCTTCAATGATAAAAATGAATGGTAAAGAAACATTTTTTCTAATGTTTTAAAATATCTCTGAATAAAATATCAGTAAAATAATCAAAACATAATTGGGGTATTCAATGTCATACAACTGTTGTGATTTTTTTTAAAACAAAATGTAGTCCTACCCTATTGCCGTAATTTCCACCACAACACTGTAATGTCCCTTTAAACAGTTTGTATGAAAGATTGTTTGGATAGTTTCTATGGAGATAAACAGTGACATCAGAGCACATGTATATAGCGCCAAATCACAACAAACAGTTGCCCCAAGGCGCTTTATATTGTAAGGCAATGGTGTGGTGGAAATTACATTTACAAGGCCAATAGTGCCCGTAGTTAAAGAATCACCCATGCACAAATTCGTTGTTTGCACCCATACAGTTCTTGGTGGTAGTAAAACTGAAACTGGGTGATCCTAGCATTTTGGTATTGTGGCAGGATTACATAAATAATGAGCACACCACTTAAATTTAGCTTTTGCATTTCTGAACGCCTCTCATTTTTTCACGCAATGCTTCTCAAGATTCCATGAGTACCACTAGGCCTGAAAAAAAAATATGAGGGCAGTTGTTCTCAAACTCATTGAGGTGTGCAGCTAATCAAATACTAACAGATACCTGAACGAGCTAATCAGCTTGTGGCAGAGCAGGGAGAGCTGGAAAATGTGTAGGTGGTAGTTGAGGAGCAGGGTTATGAGCCACTATTCTGAGGGAAACTGATATGTGTATGGTTGCTGTACAGCAGCATATCTGTCTGTCATTTTTGACAGTTCTTTAATGTGCTTTTGTTTTATTTATGTTGTTATTATTATGGCTAAAGCAGATGGTCACCTCACTGAGTCTGGCCTGCTTGAGGTTTCTTCCTATAAAAACACTTGAAGTTTTTTTCCTTACCACTGTACAGTGCTTGTTTGGGCGTCATTAAGGTTAGACCTTACTTGTGTGAAGCATGTTGAGGCTTTTTATGTTTTTTGGTTGGTGCTTTATAGATAAATTGATTTGAAAATTGACTTGAAGATACAATAAACAGGAGAATAAATGCAGTGTACTCACCATGCTGTACAGTTCTTAAGAATATTTTCATACCATTCCATACCTCTAGGGGGTATAGTGCTGTCAAGTTGGCTTGTCTCTCTAACTTTTGTTCTCTGCAGATGACTGAAGGAGAGATCAAGTTTGCGGTCCAAGTAGAGTCTGTCCTGAACCACGTCCCTCAGCCAGAGTACAGACAGCTACTGGTTGAAACTGTGATGGTTCTGGGTCTGGTGGCAGATGTGGATGTGGACACCATTGGTGGTATCATCCAGGTGGACCGCATCCTACACTTGGCCAATGACTTTTTCCTCAATGATCAGGTAATACCACATTCCTCACGGCACTATATTTATTGATGAGCAGTGCCACCACTTCAGTTTCTACTTCCCAGAAATCGCACAGTGCCAGTGATTATTTCCTCGAGAAGGACCCAGCCACTGGTATCTGCAACTTCTTCTATGATAGCGCCCCTAGTGGCCGCTATGGTACGATGACCTATCTGTCCAAGGCAGTGATCACTTACGTCCAGGACTTCTTACCAAGTTCCAGCTGCCTGATGCAGTAAAACAACAACAGACCTGGCTGTCATAACCACGTTGTAATGAAGAATGTGAAGGGTTGACGTCAAAAGGCTGCAGAGCTTTTCATTAACTCTGACAATCCGTACACCACTTCTGTGCACTTTTCATCGCATTCTCAAAGGAACAGTGTTGTATTGGCTTTTCAGGGAACTTTTAGGACAACCTGATAATGAATTACAGTAGTCCAGCCTAGAGGAAATAAATGCATGAATTAGTTTTTCAGCATCACTCTGAGACAAGACCTTTCTAATTTTAGAGATATTGCGCAAATGCAAAAAAGCAGTCCTACATATTTGCTTAATATGCGCATTGAAGGACATATCCTGATCAAAAATGACTCCAAGATTTCTCACAGTATTACTGGAGGTCAGGGTAATGCCATCCAGAGTAAGGATCTGGTTAGACACTATGTTTCTAAGATTTGTGGGGCCAAGTACAATAACTTCAGTTTTATCTGAATTTAAAAGCAGGAAATTAGAGGTCATCCATGTCTTTATGTCTGTAAGACGTTCCTGCAGTTTAACTAATTGGTGTGTGTCCTCTGGCTTCATGGATAGATAAAGCTGGGTATCATCTGCGTAACAATGAAAATTTAAGCAATGCTTTCTAATAATACTGCCTAAGGGAAGCATGTATAAAGTGAATAAAATTGGTCCTAGCACAGAACCTTGTGGAACTCCATAATTAACCTTAGTCTGTGAAGAAGACTCCCCATTTACATGAACAAATTGTAATCTATTAGATAAATATGATTCAAACCACCGCAGCGCAGTGCCTTTAATACCTATGGCATGCTCTAATCTCTGTAATAAAATTTTATGGTCAACAGTATCAAAAGCAGCACTGAGGTCTAACAGGACAAGCACAGAGATGAGTCCACTGTCTGAGGCCATAAGAAGATCATTTGTAACCTTCACTAATGCTCTTTCTGTACTATGATGAATTCTCAAACCTGACTGAAACTCTTCAAATAGACTATTCCTCTGCAGATGATCAGTTTGCTGTTTTACAACTACCCTTTCAAGAATTTTTGAGAGAAAAGGAAGGTTGGAGATTGGCCTATAATTAGCTAAGATAGCTGGGTCAAGTGATGGCTTTTTAAGTAATGGTTTAATTACTACCACCTTAAAAGCCTGTGGTACATAGCCAGCTAATAAAGATAGATTGATCATATTCAAGATTGAAGCATTAATTAATGGTAGGGCTTCCTTGAGCATCCTGGTAGGAATGGGGTCTAATAGACATGTTGATGGTTTGGAGGAAGTAACTAATGAAAATAACTCAGAACAATCGGAGAGAAAGAGTCTAACCAAATACCAGCATTACTGAAAGCAGCCAAAGATAACGATATGTCTTTGGGATGGTTATGAGTAATTTTTTTCTTTAATAGTTAAAATTATATTAGCAAAGAAAGTCATGAAGTCATTACTAGTTAAAGTTAAAGGAATACTCGGCTCAATGGAGCTCTGACTCTTTGTCAGCCTGGCTACAGTGCTGAAAAGAAACCTGGGGTTGTTTTCATTTTCTTCAATTAGTGATGAGTAGTAAGATGTCCTAGCTTTACGGAGGGCTTTTTTATAGAGCAACAGACTCTTTTTCCAGGCTAAGTGAAGATCTTTTCACTTAGCAGATCTTGTAGAATTTCTGCAACACCTGTTTGCCAGGAATTATAACTAATTCCATCGAGTTAATAACTCCTGTTATATAACAGCTGAGTGGGTCCTTGTCATTTGATTGGTGCTTTGTATGTCACATGATATGGATTATTCGTCCCATTTGTGTTGCATTGCATTTAGAGTGCAATTTGGTTCCATACCTTTGGCACTGCACTCCATGCACACACAAAACAAATCCACTGCGCTGCAAGCCATGTGGAGGCTGTTAGTAGGGCGTTAGAACGAAAAGCTGGACTAATTTCTGATGTGTGTTTTTTTTTTTTTCTTCACTGCACTGAGGAAGTAGTTTTTTTTTTTTTTTTTTGGTAGTACACATGCGCACAAGCGCTGTCCCGGTTGTGGGCGCGCGCAAGCAGGACAACACAAGCAAGATGATGATTTGATTGAGATAACTGAAGGTGCTAGTTCTTGTAACACACACAAAAATCCACTCCGCTGCCATCTGGGTGCATGAAAAGCTGATATGATTATTGGCTGGACTGAGGAGCTCCACAGGTTTTTTTTTTTTTTTTTTTTTAATCAAAGTGCGAAGTCGGTGCACGGGATCACCAGACTACACGTCACAATTTGGACTCCTGTTTAAAGTTCGTGTTGGACTTTAGCAGCAGTGGAACACCAAAATGTAAGTCCCTTTTCTGTTTTTTATAAATTAATAAAATGTCAAATGACAGGGATCGATTTTAGCCGTTATATAATAAAATATCAAATGACAAATATCTATTTTTGCCGTTGAATAAAACAAATAATGAATGTTTTTACATTCTTTCAATGGAACGAATATTTAATTCGGTGAAAGCTGGAGCAAACCATTCAACCTCATGAAATAGTTGTACCATTGAACTCAAACATTCATTATTTGTATACCCTAAAATTACCCTATTTCTTGCTGGGAATTACTGATTTGTGTACAGTTGACTGTGGACCTGCCCAGGGTGTATCCTGGATTCCTTTTGTGACTCAGGGGATGACATTCAAGCCTTTTTGTTGTCATATTAACCTGTAAGAGAACAAGAACCATGTTTTTGCGGTGCATGAGCTTTTTGAGGGTATTCCTGTCACTCAATCATCTGTCATCGTATGAATGACAAGGCTGTAGCATACAAGCCCTATGCAGCCGCGTCAACTTCAGCACTGAAGCCCACATTGGTTAGCAAATCAAAACGCTTGATTCAGTACATAAATCTGCCTTTCAGCATCAGAATAGGAAGCACACACCCAAATCTCTTCCTCTCTAAATATGTTAAACACTTAAATGGTGAGTCGAAGAAACCACATTTGGCAAATTATTCACTAGTTGGGGTGCTGAATCCATGCAGGTTACCCGGATAATTTATCACCATGTCTTTGACAAACTGCACAACAATCTTGTAAAGCTGGTTTCACTTGACTGATAACCAAATAATACAAAATGAAGCTTGAAGAAAAAAAAATATTAGTAAATCTATGTACTTTTGGTTTCAGACAGGAACTCTACAGGTCAGTACTAAATACAGAGCAGATCCAAAAGTATCCCAAAATGAATGTAGTCCAGTCCAAAATAGCCTGAGGGTAAATGCCACCAATTCAAAATACAGAGGAGATATCCAGAACCAGATGTGGACATGTAATGCGCGAGTGATCTGAAATCACATTGGTTTGAAATCCCAATTACCTCATCAATTACACAGATAATGCAGAAAGGGAACAAATGATCACACAATATTTGTGGATTATCATTGTGAACAGCAGTTTTTTTTCCTCCCTCTGTGTGTGTGTGCATGTACTGTAATACACAGGGAGAAGTCCTTCAAAGTAAAACTTACAAAGTCAGTACACAAAAAATGAAAGCAGGTTTGATAAACTCAAACTAAAATGCTGCGGTACACTAAGATACTTGATACAGTGGGACCGATTTTCTGCATGCAAGCGTGAATTGTACTTTTAACACCATGTGTATTATTATTATTATTATTATTATGAACTGTATATGTATAAAGTGTACACTTGCATATGCATGAGGTATACAAGCTGAAACTGGACTAGAAATGCCTAGACTACTTAAAGACAAATGCTTAAAATGGGGGCGGGGTGTCAAGAAGGCCCTGGTTGGGGGGGGGGGGGGCTGGTAGGTGTGGTGGTAATTTTATTGCTAGAGATACAGTGAGGAAAATAAGTATTTCATCCCCTGTCAGTTTTGCAGGTTTTCCTACCTACAAAGAATGGAGAGGTCTGTAATTGTTATCGTAGGTACACTTCAACTGTGAGAGACAGAATCTATAAAAAAAAAAACAGAAAATCTCATAGTATGATTTTTAAATAATTAATTTGCATTTTATTGCATGAAATAAGTATTTGATCCCCTAGGAAAACAGAGCTTAACAATTGGTACAGAAACATTTGTCTGCCATTACAGAGGTCAGACATTTCCTGTAGTTCTTGACCAAGTTTTCACACACTGCAACAGGGATTTTGGTCCACTCCTCCATACAGAGCTCTCGATATTACAGGTTTGGAGTTTCAGCTCCCTCCAAAGATTTTCTATTGAGTTCAGGTCTGGAGACTGGCTATGCCACTCCAGGACCTTGAAATGCTTCTTATGGAGCCCCTCCTTAGTTTCCCTGGCTGTGTTTGGGATCATTGTCATGCTGGAAGACCCAGCCATGACCCATCTTCAATGCTCTTACTGAGGGAAGGAGGTTGTTTGCCAAAATCTCACAATACATGACCCCATCCATCCTCCCTTCAATACGGTGCAGTCGTCCTGTCCCCTTTCCAGAAGAGCACCCCCAGAGTATGATGTTTCCACCCCCATGCTTCACGGTCGGGATGGTTTTCTTGGGGTTGTTCTCATCCTCTAAACATGGTAAGTGGAGTTGATTGCAAAAAGCTCTATTTTGGTCTCATGTGACCACATGTCCTTCTCCCATGTCTCCTCTGGATCATCCAGATGGTCACTGGTGAACTTCAAACGGGCCTGGACATGTGCTGGCTTGAGCAGGGGGACCTTGCTGCCCTGCAGGATTTTAAACCATGACAGCATCATGTGTTACTAATGTAATCTTTGTGACTGTGGTCCCAGCTCTCTTCAGGTCATTGACCAGGTCCTCCTGTGTAGTTCTGAGCTTTCTCAGAATCATCCTTACCCCACAAAGTGACATCTTAAATGGAATCCCAGGCTGAGGGAGATTGACAGTCATCTTGTGTTTCTTCCACTTTCTAATAAATAATCATAACAGTTGTTGTCTTCTACCAAGCTGCTTGCCTGTTCTGTAGTCCATCCCAGCCTTGTGCAGGTCTACAGTTTTGTCCCTGGTGTCCTTAGACAGCTCTTTGGTCTTGTCTATGGTGGACAGGTTGGAGTGTGATTGATTGTGTGAACAGGTGTCTTTTATACAGGTAACAAGTTCAAACAGGTGCAATTAATACAGGTAAAGAGTGCAGAATAAGAGGGCTTCTTAAAGAAAAATTAACAGGTCTGTGAGAGCCAGAATTCTTGCTGGTCAGTAGGGGGTCAGATACTTATTTCATGCAATAAAATGCTAATTAATTACTTAAAAATCATACAATGATTTTTTTGTTTTTTTAGATTCTCACTCTTACAGTTGAAGTGTGCCTACGATAAAAATTACATACCTCTCCATTCTTTGTAGGTGGGACAACCTGCAAAACTGACGGGATCAAATACTTATTTTCCCCACTATATAAGTGTAAAAAATTACTTAAGAACCTCATTTACAATGACTACTGTTTTAATTATTATGCAGATTGTATGCCAGATAATTGAATACATTCTATTGATAAAAGTTTTATGATCATACAAGATCAGTAATAAACTCACTTATGGCTAAAATCTACATGCAGCTACTTGTCATTTTTTTGACCACTTTTCACCTTTTAAGAAAAGTACATAATTTCATGCAATCATTGGTAAGTGGGCATAATAATTCCAGTGTCACCTTTCATTTTTTTCAAGAGATAGGTGCCCCAGCAACTGGCATGTTGCTATTTAGGTGGTGAACACAGAAGTGAGAAGTTTTTCTGGCGAGGAAATGTTTATGTGCACAAACCATCAGTGCATGTGCACAGGAGCAGCAGTCATCCACCATGGCTCCCTGAGGTGAAGCATTTGAGCAAGTCATCTGGGAGCATGTGCTGCTGCTGTTGCACTTTACCATATCCACAACACCACAGAAATGCCTTGGGTCCTGGAAGTCAACTACACAGGAAGACAAATGGTCCATTCCCACCCCTCTTAAATAACCATCTATCGTTTGTGGCCAGGTGAAACATGGCCGTCCCCTTGGCCTTCTTTAGCATTTGAGTATCTCCTACAAAAGACTTTTCCTCCTCCGACCACACCTGTACCAACCCTTGTCCAACTCCACCTGGGAAGAAACCAGACTTAAAATATGATAGTTACAAAATTTGTGTTTTTCAATGTTTTCAAACTGCTTTTTTAGCAATCCTGTGAATCACTAAACTAGTATTTAGTTGTATAACCACAGTTTTTCATGATTTCTTCACATCTGCGAGGCATTAATTCTGTTGGTTTGGAACCAAGATTTTGCTGGTTTACTAGTGTGCTTGGGGTCATTGTCTTGTTGAAACACCCATTTCAAGGGCATGTCCTCTTCAGCATAAGGCAACATGACCTCTTCAAGTATTTTGACATATCCAAACTGATCCATGATACCTGGTATGTGATATATAGGCCCAACACCATAGTAGGAGAAACATGCCCATATCATGATGCTTGCACCACCATGCTTCACTGTGAACTGTGGCTTGAATTCAGAGTTTGGGTGTTGTCTCACAAACTGTCTGCGGCCCTTTGACCCAAAAAGAAAAATTTTACTCTCATCAGTCCACAAAATATTCCTCCATTTCTCTTTAGGCCAGTTGATGTGTTCTTTGTTAAATAAAAGATGTGCAGAAGAGGTTACAATTTCCCAGAGGGACTTTGCAGGGGATTCTTGCAAATAAATTAGCTTCACACAGGCGTCTTCTAACTCACAGCACTTACAGGTAACTCCAGACTGTCTTTGATCATCCTGGACTGTCTTGGATCATCAATGGGTGAGTCCCATTTTCCTCAGGCTTTCAAAGAGAAAAGCATGTTGGAACAGGTGCTGGCTTCATCCTTAAATAGGGGACACCTGATTCACACCTGTTTGTTCCACAAAATTGACAAACTCACTGACAATGCCACACTACTATTATTGTGAACACCCCCTTTTCTACTTTTTTTTTTTACTAATAGCCCAATTTCATAGCCTTAAGAGTGTGCATATCATGAATGCTTGGTCTTGTTGGATTTGTGAGAATCTACTGAATCTACTGGTACCTTGTTTCCCATGTAACAATAGGAAATATACTCAAAACCTGCATTAATCTTTTTAGATACATAGCACTACTATTATGCTGAACACTACTGTATGGAGTTAAAATTGTCTCAATATTTGTAAATCAATCAATTTTTTTATATAGCGCCAAATCACAACAAACAGTTGCCCCAAGGCGCTTTATATTGTAAGGCAAGGCCATACAATAATTATGTAAAACCCCAACGGTCAAAACGACCCCCTGTGAGCAAGCACTTGGCTACAGTGGGAAGGAAAAACTCCCTTTTAACAGGAGAAACCTCCAGCAGAACCAGGCTCAGGGAGGGGCAGTCTTCTGCTGGGACTGGTTGGGGCTGAGGGAGAGAACCAGGAAAAAGACATGCTGTGGAGGGGAGCAGAGATCGATCACTAATGATTAAATGCAGAGTGGTGCATACAGAGCAAAAAGAGAAAGAAACAGTGCATCATGGGAACCCCCCAGCAGTCTACGTCTATAGCAGCATAACTAAGGGATGGTTCAGGGTCACCTGATCCAGCCCTAACTATAAGCTTTAGCAAAAAGGAAAGTTTTAAGCCTAATCTTAAAAGTAGAGAGGGTGTCTGTCTCCCTGATCTGAATTGGGAGCTGGTTCCATAAGAGAGGAGCCTGAAAGCTGAAGGCTCTGCCTCCCATTTTACTCTTACAAACCCTAGGAACTACAAGTAAGCCTGCAGTCTGAGAGCGAAGCGCTCTATTGGGGTGATATGGTACTACGAGGTCCCTAAGATAAGATGGGACCTGATTATTCAAAACCTTATAAGTAAGAAGAAGAATTTTAAATTCTATTCTAGAATTAACAGGAAGCCAATGAAGAGAGGCCAATATGGGTGAGATATGCTCTCTCCTTCTAGTCCCCGTCAGTACTCTAGCTGCAGCATTTTGAATTAACTGAAGGCTTTTTAGGGAACTTTTAGGACAACCTGATAATGAATTACAATAGTCCAGCCTAGAGGAAATAAATGCATGAATTAGTTTTTCAGCATCACTCTGAGACAAGACCTTTCTGATTTTAGCGATATTGCGTAAATGCAAAAAAGCAGTCCTACATATTTGTTTAATATGCGCTTTGAATGACATATCCTGATAAAAAATGACTCCAAGATTTCTCACAGTATTACTAGAGGTCAGGGTAATGCCATCCAGAGTAAGGATCTGGTTAGACACTATGTTTCTAAGATTTGTGGGGCCAAGTACAATAACTTCAGTTTTATCTGAGTTTAAAAGCAGGAAATTAGAGGTCATCCATGTCTTTATGTCTGTAAGACAATCCTGCAGTTTAGCTAATTGGTGTGTGTCCTCTGGCTTCATGGATAGATAAAGCTGGGTATCATCTGCGTAACAATGAAAATTTAAGCAATACCGTCTAATAATACTGCCTAAGGGAAGCATGTATAAAGTGAATAAAATTGGTCCTAGCACAGAACCTTGTGGAACTCCATAATTAACTTTAGTCTGTGAAGAAGATTCCCCATTTACATGAACAAATTGTAATCTATTAGACAAATATGATTCAAACCACCGCAGCGCAGTGCCTTTAATACCTATGGCATGCTCTAATCTCTAATAAAATTTTATGGTCAACAGTATCAAAAGCAGCACTGAGGTCTAACAGAACAAGCACAGAGATGAGTCCACTGTCCGAGGCCATAAGAAGATCATTTGTAACCTTCACTAATGCTGTTTCTGTACTATGATGAATTCTAAAACCTGACTGAAACTCTTCAAATAGACCATTCCTCTGCAGATGATCAGTTAGCTGTTTTACAACTACCCTTTCAAGAATTTTTGAGAGAAAAGGAAGGTTGGAGATTGGCCTATAATTAGCTAAGATAGCTGGGTCAAGTGATGGCTTTTTAAGTAATGGTTTAATTACTGCCACCTTAAAAGCCTGTGGTACATAGCCAACTAACAAAGATAGATTGATCATATTTAAGATCGAAGCATTAAATAATGGTAGGGCTTCCTTGAGCAGCCTGGTAGGAATGGGGTTTAATAAACATGTTGATGGTTTGGATGAAGTAACTAATGAAAATAACTCAGACGGAACAATCGGAGAGAAAGAGTCTAACCAAATACCGGCATCACTGAAAGCAGCCAAAGATAACGATACGTCTTTGGGATGGTTATGAGTAATTTTTTCTCTAATAGTTAAAATTTTGTTAGCAAAGAAAGTCATGAAGTCATTACTAGTTAAAGTTAATGGAATACTCAGCTCAATAGAGCTCTGACTCTTTGTCAGCCTGGCTACAGTGCTGAAAAGAAACCTGGGGTTCTTATTTTCTTCAATTAGTGATGAGTAGAAAGATGTCCTAGCTTTACGGAGGGCTTTTTTATAGAGCAACAGACTTTTTCCAGGCTAAGTGAAGATCTTCTAAATTAGTGAGACGCCATTTCCTCTCCAACTTACGGGTTATCTGCTTTAAGCTACGAGTTTGTGAGTTATACAACGGAGTCAGGCACTTCTGATTTAAAGCTCTCTTTTTTAGAGGATCTACAGCATCCAAAGTTGTCTTCAATGAGGATGTAAAACTACTGACGAGATACTCTATCTCACTTACAGAGTTTAGGTAGCTACTCTGCACTGTGTTGGTATATGGCATTAGAGAACATAAAGAAGGAATCATATCCTTAAACCTAGTTACAGCGCTTTCTGAAAGACTTCTAGTGTAATGAAACTTATTCCCCACTGCTGGGTAGTCCATCAGAGTAAATGTAAATGTTATTAAGAAATGATCAGACAGAAGGGAGTTTTCAGGGAATACTGTTAAGTCTTCTATTTCCATACCATAAGTCAGAACAAGATCTAAGATATGATTAAAGTGGTGGGTGGACTCATTTACTTTTTGAGCAAAGCCAATAGAGTCTAATAATAGATTAAATGCAGTGTTGAGGCTGTCATTCTCAGCATCTGTGTGGATGTTAAAATCGCCCACTATAATTATCTTATCTGAGCTAAGCACTAAGTCAGACAAAAGGTCTGAAAATTCACAGAGAAACTCACAGTAACGACCAGGTGGATGATAGATAATAACAAATAAAACTGTTTTTTGGGACTTCCAATTTGGATGGACAAGACTAAGAGTCAAGCTTTCAAATGAATTAAAGCTCTGTCTGGGTTTTTGATTAATTAATAAGCTGGAGTGGAAGATTGCTGCTAATCCTCCGCCCCGGCCCGTGCTACGAGCATTCTGACAGTTAGTGTGACTCGGGGGTGTTGACTCATTTAAACTAACATATTCATCCTGCTGTAACCAGGTTTCTGTAAGGTAGAATAAATCAATATGTTGATCAATTATTATATCATTTACCAACAGGGACTTAGAAGAGAGAGACCTAATGTTTAATAGACCACATTTAACTGTTTTAGTCTATGGTGCAGTTGAAGGTGCTATATTATTTTTTCTTTTTGAATTTTTATGCTTAAATAGATTTTTGCTGGTTATTGGTGGTCTGGGAGCAGGCACCGTCTCTACGGGGATGGGGTAATGAGGGGATGGCAGGGGGAGAGAAGCTGCAGAGAGGTGTGTAAGACTACAACTCTGCTTCCTGGTCCCAACCCTGGATAGTCACGGTTTGGAGGATTTAAGAAAATTGGCCAGATTTCTAGAAATGAGAGCTGCTCCGTCCAAAGTGGGATGGATGCCGTCTCTCCTAACAAGACCAGGTTTTCCCCAGAAGCTTTGCCAATTATCTATGAAGCCCACCTCATTTTTTGGACACCACTCAGACAGCCAGCAATTCAAGGAGAACATGCGGCTAAACATGTCACTCCCGGTCTGATTGGGGAGGGGCCCAGAGAAAACTACAGAGTCCGACATTGTTTTTGCAAAGTTACACACCGATTTAATGTTAATTTTAGTGACCTCCGATTGGCGTAACCGGGTGTCATTACTGCCGACGTGAATTACAATCTTACCAATTTTACGCTTAGCCTTAGCCAGCAGTTTCAAATTTCCTTCAATGTCGCCTGCTCTGGCCCCCGGAAGACAATTGACTATGGTTGCTGGTGTCGCTAACTTCACATTTCGCAAAATAGAGTCGCCAATAACCAGAGTTTGATCCTCGGCGGGTGTGTCGTCGAGTGGGGAAAAACGGTTAGAGATGTGAACGGGTTGGCGGTGTACACGGGGCTTCTGTTTAGGGCTACGCTTCCTCCTCACAGTCACCCAGTCGGCCTGCTTTCCCGGCTGCTCGGGATCTGCCAGGGGGAAACTAACGGCGGCTAAGCTACCTTGGTCCGCACCGACTACAGGGGCCTGGCTAGCTGTAGAATTTTCCACGGTGCGGAGCCGAGTCTCCAATTCGCCCAGCCTGGCCTCCAAAGCTACGAATAAGCTACACTTATTACAAGTACTGTTACTGCTAAAGGAGGCCGAGGAATAACTAAACATTTCACACCCAGATCAGAAAAGTGCGGGAGAGACAGGAGAAGCCGCCATGCTAAATCGGCTAAGAGCTAGTAGCTACGCTAAGCTAGCGGATTCCTAAAAACACGCAAAGTGAATAATGTGTAAATAATTTAGAGGTGATTCAGCAGAAGGAGTGCTTTAGTTAAGGCACGTAAAGATTACACTGGGAAACAAATCGTAATCTAGATAACTAGATCAATCTAACTGCGCAGATTAAACAGCTAACAGATACAGAAAAACACCGCTGTGCTCCGGAACAGGAAGTGATACAATACCGCAGTGAGAGCCAACCACCAGTAGAGGCCAGTAGTGTAAATGCACACAGGGTGATCTACAAATAATCATTGATTTGCAAATGTGTTCAGATATCCACAAATGCAAATTTCATATTTGTAACTTGTAAATTGGTCTTTGCAAATAATGTATTTGCAAATATAAAACAATTTGTAAAAAAAAAAAAAATTACTTTTGTAAAACTGGAAATTGTATTTGTGAATTGAGTTTCAGCATTTGTGGATCACCAATTACACGCATTCATCGCTTTCCTTTGTGACGTCATTTTGAGACACTTTTCACGAACAGATCCACAAACAAATGCCGACTGATTCACAAATACACACGCACACTGGATATCCACTAGATGGCAGTGTGGTTCTATTCATTGATGTGGCAAGCTGAATTATTTTTTAAAATTATGTGTCCGCAGATTTCATCATGGGAAAGGGGGCGGGGGTGTTAGTGTTGTACTCTAACGCAGTGGTTCAAATAAGCATATTAAACAGCATTGCGCCTGTGCGTGCTCTGTGACACAGACATGCTGCAAAATTCTTCTTTTAAAAACTTGAAAGTTCTAAAAGTTGCTACATTTAGCTAAGCTTCGCTCAGGAGTTACACAGCGTTACCGCAGCAACCAACCAGTCCCGCTTTACGACAACTGTCGCAACAGCCAGGCTCCGCGGATCAAAGGAAACTGATTTGTATCTGTAACACACAGATCAGTGTCCGCGGACTTATAAAACTTGCATTATGTCGTAAAAAAAAAAGAAAAAAGAACACTTTGCGATAAGCATTTTAAATAGTAACGATCACGATTAAAGAGTCATCCGGGAGCATATAGTTTCACCTTGCCACATCAATGAATAGAACCACACTGCCATCTAGTGGATGTCCAGTGTGCATGAGTGTGTATTTGTAAATCAGTCGGCATTTGTTTGTGGATCTGTGTTCACGAAAAGAATGTCTCAAAATGACGTTGCAGAGGAAAGCGATGAATGCGTCTAATTGGTGATCCACAAATGCTGAAACTCAATTCACAAATACAATTTCCAGATTTACAAATGTAATTTTTTTTTTTTTTACAAATTAAGTTTTATATTTGCAAATATAACATCATTTGCAAAGACTAATTTACAAGTTACAAATATGAAATTTGCATTTGTGGATATCTGAACACATTTGCAAATCAATGATTATTTGTAGATCACCCTGTGTGCATTTACAAATATTAATGAGAATTTTAACTCCACACTACTGTATAATGACAAACATCTGAGCATGACAATAGTAACTGTACATAGGGCAGGTTTCAGTTTTGTTTTGTTTTTTTTGCATTCCTAGCATTGGGTGGAAATGAGCAGTGACGGCTTCATTGTGCTGTTTAGTGGTTGGCAGATAGGGCCCCATATGTCCATCATTGTTGTGCTGACATATGATGAAAAGTCTCCTCAAGTTCTCTTGTTTTCACTTGAGGTCATCACAGCAGATCTGAAGTGGATCTGTGTGTTGATTTGGCAAAAGTGTTACACTGGATGCCCACATCTCTAACACCTTGTAAATACAACAAACGGGCCGAGCAGATGTGCTGGTTCTTGCATCAACTGTACTGCCATCAATGAATTTCACACACACACACACACACACACACACACACACAAAAAGGATATGGGCCAATTTCAGCGTGCGGGTAATAAAAACTGAGGCATGTTAAAGAGAATGAAAACTAGAGACCGTATACACTAAGCAGGATATAAAGTGGAAGGAACAAGTCCAGTGTGTACACAGTAAAGCCGATTTACAAACGGTATTGCAGTTTTATTGACCTGGGATATACATAAGTAAATATATACTCTTAGTGGGAGCTGTACAGATTGCAGGAAGCAGCAGGAACGACGGACCCGTGATAACTTAAGACATTTTGGGTAAATCTGTTTGTTGCTGAAGGAGCCGCTCAGTGCTGTGATGGGGTCCCAAAGTAGCCACAGATATGATTGCTTGACTACCATCTGTGCTGGGTGAAGGGGGCATCCCAGGACCAAACTGGCCATTCTGATCAGTTTGTCCAGTCTCCTCCTGTTTGCTGTAATTATCCCCCTGACCCAGAAGACCACCCCAAGGAAGATGGCCAATGCCACCACAGAGTTCTAAAAGGTCTTCAGGAACCCTTTTCATTGTGTAGTTGGTCCTTGTATTCTAGGTTGTGTACCACTCTAAAGGCATCCAGGAACTCATTAAAGTCTATACTTCCATCCTTGTTGAAGTCGATACTATGGGCCAGGTCATCAATGGCTTTGTCATCAATGTTGACTCCCAGATGGCTGCTGAAAAGACGCCATGTGTGACGGAACTCCTCGATTGAGATCAGACCTGAACATGACAACAAACTTAATTTTAAGAAATGCATTTTGATTTTTTGACACAGTGTCTCAGAAAGATGTATTTATTTACCTGAATGGTCCTTGTCTATAATGTTGAATATTATCTCAATGTCTGTTCTGTATCTGAACAGTGTTTCAGCCATGTTTGGAGTCACCTTGAAGGAGAATGAGGATCAGAGGTCAAACTATACTGCTGTAATTAAATGAGTAGCTGTGTGGGATGGAGTATGAGAATAAGCAAATTCATGGAATTGGACCTGGACCAAATTAAAATTCTGCTGCTGCACAAGAGTTCAAGAAGTGCTCAAAGCTACTGCACAGATCCGGAAGTATTATTTATTTCCTATTATAAATTTCAAACCTTTTCTACATTTCAGAGAAATTAAACCCTAAAACCAATGTGCAAGGAATCCAGTGCGCTCTGTGCACGTCAGTTTCAGTAGTGCAAAATCTTCAGTTTGTCCACATTCTCATACAACAGCAACAACAGTGGTACGTAATGAGATCTTTTCAGTTCTGACCTGTGGAAGTGGAATCCCTGCTCCCACATCCTCAAAGCTGGATTCGTACTTCACAGTGCCATCTGGTGCCAGGTATGCTAAATGTGGGCGGAGTGTCCTCCAGGGAAGGTCAAGTCTGAGCACCGCCTCCAGCACCTGGGCCCATTCACCCACTGACACAGTGCCTGGACAAACATTGTAAAAATGATCAGTCCTGCAATATACACTCACCGGCCACTTTATTAGGTACACCTGTTCAATTGTTTAACACAAATAGCTAATCTGCCAATCACATAGCAGCAACTCAATGCACTTAGGCATCTAGATGTGGT
Organism: Thalassophryne amazonica; assembly: GCF_902500255.1. Lineage (NCBI taxonomy): Eukaryota > Metazoa > Chordata > Actinopteri > Batrachoidiformes > Batrachoididae > Thalassophryne > Thalassophryne amazonica. The sequence goes on along the minus strand of NC_047104.1, from coordinate 140,088,949 downwards.
GAAGACTGCTTGTTGAAGTTCAAACCGAGCATCAGAATGGGGAAGACAGGAAATTTAAGGGACTTTGAACATGGTTGATAGTGCCAGACGGGCTGATCTGAGTGTTTCAGAAACTGCTGATCTACTCAGATTTTCACGCACAACCATCTCTAGGGTTTACAGAGAACGGTCCAAAAAAGACAAGATATCCAGTAAGTGGCGGATGTGTGGACGAATACGCCTTGTTGATGTCAGAGGAGAATGGGCAGCCTGCTTGAATGGGACCTTGTTGAATTTATCTAAGGCAGTTCTGATGGGGGTCCAACCTGGTACTAGCAAGGTGTAAAGTGGCCTGTGAGGTCACTGAAAAATACTCAAATTGTGCATAGAGTAGAATAAATTCTAAGCACTCAGAAACACTAAATGAAAACAATTACAGAAACTTGAGATAAAAATAAAATGTAGCCTATGAACTTTGCTAAAATGGCCCTTCGTGGACACAGTGAGCATGATTCACTGTTACAATAAGTCTGGTGGGAAGCTAGACTTTTATTATTATATGGGAAACACTGCCTTGGCTGAAAACTTTCAAACTACCTCCAACTCCACACAGTCAGGATGTTAACTATTTCCACATGAGATTGTATTCAAAATAATGATTTATTTAAACTTTTATTCATCAGGTTTTCAGTGTTACCTACATTTTCTTGGCATTTATTATTTGTATTTCCTTTAAACTTGAATCATAGTCAGAATAGCCGTCCAAAAGCTTCTCACAATATTTAGGTATAATTCTGACCTATGTGGAACACAGACAAGAATTAAATGTCTGAAATAGCAGATTGGTTTTTATTTTTGTTTACTGTAATAGCCAGTGGATACGTGTGTTCAAGCACTGTGTGTCCTTTGCACACAGCTATAATGTCCCACACACACTATGTGAGACTGGTTTAGGTCTATCTGTTACCCATGGAGAACTTTATTCTCAATGAAACAAGCAGGAAATAAAGTTAAATATGCACTGTATTTACAATGATTTAATTATTTTAATCCTGTTCAGCCTCTGTGCTGGAACGGCAATCTGTCAAGCACAATCGATTAACACCAAGGTTTCACACTTGCAAAAAAAAAAAAACACAAAATCAGCAACAGAGATTGTGTTTTCTTTTACTCCTCCCATTATCAGAAAAGAGCAGAAGGGGTCACAGCAAGAGATGAGGTAAAAGCAGGTCATAGCTGGATCTGAGGAAATTTTCATTGACAAAGAATGGTAGATACGTGGAACAGCCTGCCAGAGGATGTAGTAAGAGTCCAGCGTGTAACCAGTTTTAATTGTACATGCAGACAGCATTACATAGATCAATACAATATGCTGCTGTTTGAGGACTGCAATGAATTCCATGTACTGTATATTAGAGCTGGAAAAAGAGGTGACTTGCACCTGCATCCAGCAATTTAACTTAAGTGGCTGATTTAATATGATTTTGTACTTACGGTCATTAACACGTGTAAGATCCTCATTTACATACTGCTGTCTGACCGCATGCTTTACTCTTAATAAATCACACCCAAAACGGTCTTCACTCCAGTGCACAAACGTTTCGGTTGCCCACACAATTTAGCACTCATCATCTGAGCTCTTAGTGAATCAGGCCCCTAGTGGCCAGTGAGATTCCGGTGAAAACACAACATCTGTCTGTTAAATATAACAAACAGACATGTTTGAAAAAAGAAATACAAAGAAGGGCTAACCGGTGTTATGTGCGTCATACTGCTGGAATCCCGCAATCAGCTCGGAGCGATGAGCAAACAGCTTTTCTTTCAGTGCTCTGAGAGCTGAGCCCTCAGCAGCTCTCACTCTGCAAACATCAAGAAGCAGAACAAACTCACGTTACAAAAACATATTTACTCTGGTTCCTCCCAAGTGCATCCAGAAAGAATTCACAGCGCTGCGCTTTTATTTGGCAACCTTACTCCAAAATGGATGGAATTCATTTTTTTCCCCTCAAACGTCTACACACAATACCCCATAATGACAATGTGAAAAACATTTTGAGGTTTTTGTAAATTAACAATAAAAATCACGTGTACATAAGTTCATAGCCTTTGCCATGAAGCTCAAAATTGAGCTCAGGTGCATCTTGTTTCCATGATCATCCTTGAGCTGTTTCTACAGCTTAATTTGAGTTGTATATATATATATATACACACATATATACATATACATATATATACATATACATATACATACACACACACACACACATACGAGGTCTATGTATGTGTGTGTATCGTACCTTTTTATTTTTTTCAAAAACTATATGGATTTGATTCATATGTTTTTACGTCAGCCAAGCTTGAACCTTCGTGCGCATGCGTGAGTTTTTCCACGCCTGTCGGTTGCGTCATTTGCCTGTGGGCAGGCTTTGAGTGAGCACTGGTCCACCCCTCTCGTCGTCGTTTCATTGCGAGGAAATGGCGGAATGATTTGGGCTTTTTTTCCCCATCAGAATTTTTTCAGAAACTGTTAGAGACAGGCAGCTAGAAACCATTCGAAAAATTTATCTGGCTTTCTGTGAAAATTTTACGGGCTTCACAGAGAATAAGGAGTGTTACTACAGCTTGAAGGACGGCCCACAATGGCGCACCACGCTCCGAGCCACCATCGAGAGGCAGAAACCACCAGATCATTTCTAAACGGATGGCTGTGTGGAGCCGGGACCGTCGTGTGCAATTTCTCTGGTTATCACTAGAATGGACATCAGCCATTTTCTGGTAGATTTCACTTTTAACAAGAGATTTTCTCATGGAAAGCCGCGCGGAGGTTTCGCGCGTCATGACCGATTCGCTGATGAAGCGAGACAAAGGAACACCTCCGTTTCGGAGTGCCAGAGGACAAGTTGGGACATGCCTATCTTGGCTTTCAGTGCTTACCAGTCAAGTGAGTATAAGAGAAATTGTGGAGAGCTGGGCTGCTAAGGGCTATCCGGTCCCTGTACGACCGCAGCAGGAGCTTGGTTCGCATTGCCGGTAGTAAGTCAAACCTGTTTCCAGTGCACGTTGGCCTCCACCAGGGCTGCCCTTTGTCACCGGATCTGTTCATTATTTTTATGGACAGAATTTCTAGGCGCAGCCAGGGTGTAGAGGGGGTCTGGTTTGGGAACCACAGAATCTCGTCTCTGCTGTTTGCGGACGATGTGGTTCTGTTGGCTTCGTCAAATCAGGACCTTCAGCGTGCACTGGGGCGGTTTGCAGCCGAGTGTGAAGCGTCCGGGATGAAAATCAGCACCTCCAAATCCGAGGCCATGGTTCTCGACCGGAAAAAGGTGCTTTGCCCTCTTCAGGTCGGTGGAGTGTCCTTGCCTCAAGTGGAGGAGTTTAAGTATCTCGGGGTCTTGTTCACGAGTGAGGGACGGATGGAGCGTGAGATTGATAGACGGATCGGTGCAGCATCTGCAGTGATGCGGTCGCTGTATCGGACCGTCGTGGTGAAGAGAGAGCTGAGTAGGGGGGCAAAGCTCTCGATTTACCGATCGATCTACGTTCCGATCCTCCCCTATGGTCATGAGATTTGGCTCATGACCGAAAGAACGAGGTCGCGAGTACAAACGGCCGAAATGAGTTTCCTCCGAAGGGTGGCTGGGCGCTCCCTTAGAGATAGGGTGAGGAGCTCGGTCACTCGGGAGGAGCTCGGAGTCGAGCCGCTGCTCCTCCACGTCGAAAGGAGTCAGTTGAGGTGGCTCGGGCATCTTTTCCGGATGCCCCCTGGACGCCTCGCTGGAGAGGTGTTCCGGGCACATCCCACTGGGAGGAGGCCCCGGGGAAGACCCAGGACACGCTGGAGGGACTACATCTCTCGGCTGGCTTGGGAACGCCTTGGGGTTCCCCCGGAGGAGCAGGGGGAGGTGTGTGTGGATCGGGAGCTCTGGGCGGCTTTGCTTGAGCTGCTGCCCCCGCGACCCGACTCTGGATAAAGCGGAAGAAGATGGATGGATGGACGAACAAAAATATAAACACTTGTTTTTTCCTCCCATTTTTCAGGAGCTGAACTCATCACCGGCCTTGGAGGATGTTCATTCAGTTGTTTAATTTTGTAGAAAAAGCAGATCACAGACGTGACACAAAACTAAAGTCATTTCAAATGGCAACTTTCTGGCTTTAACAAACACTATAAGAAATCAGGAAAAAAAAAAAAATCTGGCAGTCAGTAACGGTTACTTTTTTAGACCAAGCAGGGGGAAAAAATATGGAATCATGAAAAACAAAAGAACGCTCCAACACATCACTAGTACGAGGTCTATTAGAAAAGAAACCGACAGTTTTATTTTTTTTTTAAACTATATGGATTTGAATCACGTGTGATTACATCAGCCAAGCTTGAACCCTCGTGCGCATGTGTGAGTTTTTTCACGCCTGTCGGTGACGTCATTCGCCTGTGAGCACGCCCTGTGGAAGGAGTGGTCCAGCCCCCTCGTCGGATTTTCATTGTCTGAGAAGTTGCTGAAAGACTGGCGCTGTGCTTGATCAAAATTTTTTCAATAACTGTGAGGCACATCCGAGTGGACACCATTTGAGAAATTCAGCTGGTTTTCTGTGAAAATTTTAACGGCTGATGAGAGATTTTGGATTGTTTCTATCGCTGTAAGGACTTCCCACGGAGCGGGACGTCGCGCAGCGCTCCGAGGCGACGTCTTCATCCTGTTTCAAGCTGAAAACCTCCAAATTTAAGCCTTTGTAGACCCTGGACGTCGTGAGAGAACAGAGAACTTTCAGAAGAGGTCGGAATCAGCAATTTATCTGGACATTCCACTGTTAAAGGAGATTTTGTTTTTAATGAAAGACATGTGGAGGGATTGGCGCGGTGGTTCGCAGCCGGCGCGGCGCGCCTGCCACAGGAAAAACACCTTTTCCATATTCCTTAATATTCCTTTTTCTTAACTTTCTGTGACACAAACACACACACATATATATAATTTTAAATCCAGTAATGCAGGTCAGTACATACATTGATGTATTTATCTGTTAATTTAAAATTCATTCATGTTTTGTCCTCCATATTAAGTAACGATTCCAAATATTCCTATATATAAGCCCCCCCCCCCCAAACACACAGGACATGTGCTACTACTGAAAACACAAAAAAAAGCTCAGTGATTATAACACAGAGGAGAAGAAGTCATACTGCCAACACACACACATACAGTACTAAGACATGACAATCTGCTTTTGGCTTAGCAGCCAGGTTGGATCAGAAGCGAGGATGTTCTTGCTGAGGCAATAGCAAAGATCACAATGTAGCACAAACATCTCGGCTCCTCCTCTCAAACTGGCACTAGCCTTACAACAGTGCCTCCTAGTGGCATGAACCTATATAAGCGTCACACTCAGCATTCTTGTTCATCTCAAGGCTCAGGATTGAACCTTGAAACAAAAAGCCCTCATACTGTACCTCTGTGTCAAGGTGAGTTTGCGGGTGGAGGGGCTGACTTGGTACTGGTAGAAGCGGGGAACCAGCTCTCTGCCCACTTTGATGTAGGCACCCCGGTTGCTGCCCTCTTCATAGTAGTTGGAGGCTGAGAAGATGGTGATCACCTACAGGACAGATGTATGAAACCTTTCACACATCTGATGAGTGAGTTCAACAGCTTCTGCAGACGAGTCTACCTGTCCTTCGTGACAGAGCTCATAGCCCTCCTGTTTGCACTCGTGCGAGCGGACGAGCAGCTGCAGCCCGTGCTGGAGCAGCAGCTTATGTGTGACGTCAGGGCCAAAGTAACAACCTCCTCCTCTGAACGTGTTGGGCCTGCAGCCCTCTTGGGTTCGAGGGTCACTCCACAATATATCTACAATCTGCAATGCAGGAGATCACAGAAATCAACAAAACGGCACAGTTTCTTTGTTTTGTCACGAAAGCTTTCTTTCCCGACCTGTTTCCACTCCTGTTCCTGTTGTGGAAGTGACAGAGGAGAAACAGCGCACATAGAGTCCAGGAAGGGCGCTTGGAGGGTATTCATAGTGCAAGGCCTGCTGGGAGAAGACCGGTATGATGGGGTTCGAGGTGAACAGAGAGAAGAAGAAGAGGAGGAAGAAGAGGAGGTACCACTGTCGTGTTGGCTAAGCCCTGGTCGCCGCTTCCTACACACACAAATCAGAGATTGCACATCTTGACTGTCATCTCATTGTGTTTCTTGTTTCAAAAATAAAATATTTACACAGCTCATATGGGGGGAAAAAAAAAAAAACATTTCTGCACATCAGATCTTGTGTAGTTTGGTGGTTGGTTTGTAGTTTGTGTAGTTTGGTAAATGGACTGCACTTATATAGCGCTTTTCCATCTGCATCAGACGCTGAAAGCGCTTTACAAATAATGCTGCCATACAAGGTGCTCACTACACACCGGGAGCAACTAGGGGATTAAGGACCTTGCCCAAGGGCCCTTAGTGATTTTCTGGTCAGGCTGGGATTTCAACAAAGGATCCTCTGGTCTGAAGCCCAACACTTAACCACTAAACCATCACCTCCCACCTGGTGGACTTTGCTAAAACTAAGTGGCTACATCTCTACATTCACTATAAGAAGTGGACACCACCTTTGGCTTTTCCAGCTGTGTTCAAAATAATAGCAGGGTGTTTAAAACAAGTGACTAAAGCTCAAAATCCTTGTAATGGCTTTTATTTCCATACATGCAAATGCATTGGAACACTGCAGATTCTATTCTGAATCCAAACATGAAGTGACGTCACAGAAAATGAAGAAAAAAGGAATATTATGCATAAAGGGAAAAGGTAACTCAGCCACATGGGGTGTGCAGCCAGTACATTCTGAGTACTGGTCCCAAGCCCAGATAAATGAGGAGGGTTGCATCAGGAAGGGCATCCGGCATAAAACAAGCCAACCCAACTATGCAGACTAACAATCGAATTCCCATACCGGATCGGTCGAGGCCCGGGTTAACAACGTCCGCCACCGGTGCTGTTGCCTAACAGGGTGCCAGTGGAAATAGGGCTACTGCTGGGCGAAGACAAGAACATTTCCACAAACAGCGGGAGAAGAAGAAAACTAGAAGGGTGGAAATGAGAGTGGGGACTTTGAATGTTGGTAGTATGACTGGTAAAGGGAGAGAGCTGGCTGATATGATGGAGAGGAGAAAGGTAGACATACTGTGTGTGCAAGAGACCGAGTGGAAGGGAAGTAAGAGCAGGCGCATCGGTGGTGGGTACAAGTTGTTGTACCATGGTGAGAACAGGAAGAGAAATGGTGTTGGGGTCATTTTAAAGGAAGAGTATGTTAAAAGTGTGTTGGAGGTTAAGCGAGTGTCTGACAGGGTGAAGAGTGTGAAGTTGGAAATTGAAGGGGTGATGATGAATATCATCAGTGCATATGCCCCACAGGTAGGTTGTGAGATGAAGGAGAAAGAAGATTTCTGGAGAGTGTTAGATGAGGTGGTGGAGAGTGTACCCAAGCATGAAAGAGTGGTGATAGGAGCAGACTTCAATGGGCATGTTGGTGAAGGGAACAGAGGTGATGAGGAAGTAATGGGTACATATGGTATCAAGGATAGGAATGGGCAAGGACAGATGGTAGTTGATTTTGCTAAAAGGATGGAAATGGCTGTGGTGAATACCTACTTTAAGAAAAGGGAGGAGCACAGGGTAACATAAGAGTGGAGGAAGGTGCACACAGGTGGACTACATTCTTTATAGGAGATGCAAGCTAAAAGAAATCAGAGACTGTAAGGTGGTAGCAGGAGAGAGTGTCACTAGACAGCATAGGATGGTTGTTTGTAGGATGACTTTAGAGGTAAAGAAGAAGAAGAGAGTGAGAGCTCAACAAAGGATCAGATGGTGGAAGCTGAAGGAGGAAGACTGTTGTGTGAAATTTAGTGAGCAGGTGAGAGAAGCACTAGTTGGAGGGGAAGCAATTTTGAACAACTGGAAAAGTACTGCAGATGTGGTGAGGGAGACAGCTAGGGCAGTACTGGGTATGACATCTGGACAGTGGAAGGAAGACAAGGAGACTTGGTGGTGGAATGAAGAGGTCCAGGAAAGCATAAGGAGAAAGAGGTTGGAGAAAAAGTTTTGGGATAGTTGGAGAGACGAAGAAAGTAGACGGGAGTACAAGGAGATGCGGCGTAAGGTGAAAAGAGAAGCGGCAAAAGTGAAGGAAAAGGCATATTGCGAGCTGTACAAGAGGTTGAATAGTAAGGAAGGAGAAAAGGACTTGTACCGATTGGCCAGACAAAGGGACAGAGCTGGAAAGGATGTGCAGCAAGTTCGGGTGGTTAAAGATGCACATGGTAATGTGCTGACAAGTGAGGAGTGTGTGCTGAGAAGGTGGAGGGAATATTTTGAAGAGCTAATGAATGAAGAAAATGAGCAAGAGAAAAGGCTGAATGATGTGGTGAGAGTAAATCAGGAAGTTGGAGAAGTACAGAGAAGGCCAGAAAGGGTTACACTGTGTGTTTGTGGACTTAGTAAAAGCTTATGATAGGGTGCCAAGAGAAGAGCTGTGGTATTGTATGAGGAAGTCTGGAGTGGCAGAGAAGTATGTTAGAGTAGTACAGGACATGTACAAGAATAGTGTGACAGCGGTGAGATGCGCAGTCGGAATGACAGACTCATTCAAGGTGGGATTACACCAAGGATCAGCTCTGAGTCCTTTCTTGTTTGCAGTGGTGATGGACAGGTTGACGGATGAAATCAGACACGTGTCCCCATGGACTGATGATGTTTGCAGATGACATTGTGATCTGTAGTGAGAACAGAGAGCAAGTTGAGTCTAGTCTAGAGAGGTGGAGATATGCTTTGGAGAGAAGGGGAATGAAAGTCAGTAGAAGCAAGACTGAGTACATGTGTGTGAATGGGAGGGAGCCCAGTGGAATAGTGCAGTTACAAGGAGTAGAAGTGGTGAAAGTAGATGAGTTTAAATATTTGGGGTCAACTGTTCAAAGTAATGGAGAGTGTGGTAGAGAGGTGAAGAAGAGAGTGCAGGCAGGGTGGAGTGGGTGGAGAAAGGTGGCAGGAGTGATTTATGACCGAAGAATATCAGCAAGAGTGAAGGGGAAAGTTTACAAAACAGTAGTGAGACCAGCTATGTTGTACGGTTTAGATACGGTGGCACTAAAAAAAAGACAGGAGGCAGAGCTGAAGATGTTGAGATTCTCTTTGGGAGTGACGAGAATGGACAAGATTAGGAATGAACAGAGGTTTGGAGACAAAGTCAGAGAGGTGACATTGAGATGGTTTGGACATGTGCAGAGGAGGGACCCAGGGTTTATAGGGAAAAGGATGCTGAGGATGGAGCCACCAGGCAGGAGAAGAGGGAGGCCAAAAAGGAGGTTTATGGATGTGCTGAGGGACGACATGCAGGTGGTTGGTGTGACAAAGGAAGATACAGAGGACAGGGTGAAATGGAAATGATTGATCTGCTGTGGCGACCCCTAACGGGAACAGCCGAAAGACAAAGAAGAAGGTGTAAAGGGAAAAGGTGGAAGCCTAAGATGAACATTAATCTCCAATCCCTCAGACGACACTGCATTAAGAACAGTCACTCATCAATAGCTGATATACCTACATAGACAAGGAATAACACTAGGAAACAAATGCCATTTAAACTTTACTGGATTCAGTAATTCCCATACAGAGTTGTATCATCATCATCCTCAATATAATCATTTGTTCCACTTAGGTAATTCTACAATACGAACTGTACTTATTAGCTGCACTTCATGAAACAGTAAGTATGTCAAAACATGTTTGTGGGCTGTTGTCAAACCTCTGGTTTGGGGTCCGCTGGCTCTTGCTGTGGCTGCTGTCTGTGGATCTCACTCTTTTGGTCTGGCTGTTAGCCTGTCCAATACCCAGTTGGTCAAAACTGAATTTGGGAAACTTCAATGCAGATTTCACCTACAAAATGGAAAACATAAAAAAAAAAAAAAAAAAAAAAAAAAAAAAAAAACAGTTTGTGTATGCAGTAGGGGTGTGATGCTTCACAGAAATCATGGTTCAGTTCATATTTGTGTTTAGACATCACGGTTCGGTATAAGTTTGGTTTTTACATACAGTATCTTTAATCTGTGAACAGCAGAGCTGCTTCAGCACTGTGAGACAAAGTGTAAATGTAAAGTTTTTTCATGAAATGTTTAGGAATTGATTACATTTCTTGTTATTCACATTGGGATGAAAATACCGTGTAGTGCATTAAGTGTTTTGTTTTTTGCGACACATCATGCAAGACTGCCTTCATTTTTTTGCCCATTTTAAGTTTGTGTTTTCTGCAAATGGCGTTTCATAAAACCTCACTCTATACACATCTGAAATAAATACACACATTGTTGCTATTCAGTGGCCATCAACTGAGAAATTTTACACTCATTCCAGCTATTACACCCTGCTATGGAGGTGGGTGCCATTACTGAGGTATTACTTTGATTTACAGAATTTGATAGTATCTCACTAGGCGTGGTGACGAAACTTGTAACGTCTACAAAAAGCACAACCTGCTTATTTGATCCTATACCAACAAAACTGTCTAAGGACCTGTGGCCCACTCTTGGGCTGACTGTGTTGGAAATTATTAATCTCTCATTAACCTCTGGATCTGTTCCTAAATGCCACTGCGATGGGTTCGTGCATGCAGGAACACAGTGTGAGCAGCTGCAGCATGTGTAACCACATCGCACAGCTGCTGTGGGGAGGGGAAAAAAAAAAAAAAAAAAAAAAAAAAAAAAGAAATACATGCCACCCATGGGATTCGAACCTGCACTTTCCAAAAGCTCTGATTGCCAGCCAGAAACTTTACCACTGTGCTACCATCTCTGTCCTGTAAAAGGTGTGGGAAAATGCCTCATATCAAAAGGACATTGACATATTTAAAAAATAAATAAAATCACACACCATATAAAAACACCGGATTTTTTTGAATCATTCTTATCAAGCGGACAATAATATATGATCCATCTTTCCTCTGTAGATGACCCATGGTCACAGACATACAGTCATGAAATGACATGAATGAGAAGCAGGGCGGTCTTATGTCCACATCTGCTGGCAATGTGTCCAGCTGGCCCCATGCGCGTGTCCTACCTGACGTGTGTCTTGTGGATGGCGCGCCGCAGGATTGACACTGTGTCATGTGGAACAGAGGTCACGTGGGTGACATGACATTCAGATCACCCGCTGGGTAGTTCCACGTCAAATCACCCAAAATAAATACGATTTTTCACCCTACCATCTCGGCATCTCTAAACCGAATTTTAGCAAAATCTGAGATGGTGGGGTGAAAGCCAATGGGTGATTTGACATGGAATGACCGCTGCATGTTATGATATGATGGTCCATTTCACCTGAGGTAGCCTGTCAATGTGTGCGCCGCTGTGTGCACTTGCTGCAGTCCATTGCAACAGCAATATATGCTTTTATGTATGTCCACGGGAGGACAGCAAGCAGACACGCATGTCAGTGGACAGTTGTTAGTTCATGTCCATCCAAACATGGTACATGTTCCCCAGCCATGACGTCCAGAATAGGCAGCTACGATTTTACACGTATTGCATATGATTCCTGCTTCATGTGCACTTCAATCACATTTGTACTATGTATGAAGGGGCCCTTAAGAAATCTAATCGTGACCCTAGTGTATTGAAAAACTATAAGCCGATATCCAATCTAGCATTTTGCTCTAAAATTCTGGAAAAGGTGGTTTCATGGCAGCTCGTGGACTATCTTACTGAGAATAATCTCTTTGAGCCACTGCAGTCTACTTTAAAAAAATATTAAACAGAGACAGCTCTCACTAAAATGGTGACAGTTCTTCTGCTTGCAATGGATTCAGACACCACTACAGTTCTGGTGCTTTTGGATCTTAGTGCTGCGTTTGATACTATGGATCATCACATTCTACTCAATAGGCTAGAGAATTATTTTGGGATTACTGGGAATGACCTGGCATGGTTGACATCATACCTGACCAGTCAGATTCTGTAGAGACTTTTAAGTCCAGACTTAAGACACACTTATTTTACCTTTCATATGGCTAGCATACTGGTATGTTACTATGCTTTTTACCCTTTTATATTGATTTTATTAGGAAACGGAACGTGCCGCAGCCTCAACTTTATCTAAATTCTGGGTCTTTTAGTGAAGCTTAGGGCTCGTGGCCGGCGATCACCTTAGTATTTCCTGTTTTTCTTGTTGTTTAATGCTGACAAATTATACTGCATTTGTTGTCTTTCTGTTGCCTGATTTTGTTTTTCCTCTCTGTTTCAGGTGCGGCTCCAGCGGTGTGGTGATGACTTCTGTAACCCTGTAAATTATTTTGTCAATTGTGTTGGTACCATGGCCCAAGCAGAGGGTCACCCCTTTGAGTCTGGTCTGCTTGAGGTTTCTTCCTTAAATTATCAGAGGGAGTTTTTCCTTATCACTGTTACCTGTGTGCTTGCTCTGGGCGTTGCCAAGGTTAGACCTTATGTGAAGCGCCTTGAGGCAACTTTGTTGTGATTTGGCGCTATATAAATGAAAAATAAACTGAAAATTGAAACCGTAATAATATCTGCGTATATGGCATTAAAGAGGGCTCAGAGGGAAGCTCAATGCTAACTTTTATTGACAACTTTTTGAAGACGGAGCTATCACTAGACAGCAGTGCCGACCTGCAAATCCACTGAGCTCATCGATCAATTGGTCAAAAACTGCACGATGAAACAGTGTCAAGATCCATTCTGACCAATTTTCAGAGATTTGATATTAAAGACAAAATACTGAAAGCAGCATTGGCAAAGATCACCTATGAGGGGAAAGTGGTCATGTTTCAACCCGATCTTTCTACCAAAGTGAATAATAAACTCAGAATATATACACATTCAGAAAATTTTCAAGGAGAAATAGATACGCTTCAAGACACCACTGGGAAAACGGCCCTCACCTTTACAACAAAGCAAGAACACATGAAAAGGAGGGGCTTCCCTGTGGACCTGCCACAAACCACCGACATCAACTGGGAACGGAGCCTCACTCAAGGCAAACACTAGACCAGGAAATAGGGAGAACAACGTGTCCGAGAGAGGCTCAGGAACTTCCATAGACAAGAATTATGAACATTAGGAGAATTCTGAGATCAATGTAAGTGGTAGCAAATCTCACACACTGGAATATTAGGCCACCCCCCATAATAGTAATGAACTTAAAGCTTCAAGCTGCTATTTTTAACAAGCAGGTAAACATACACCTTCACTCCTCTTCTCCCCGCCTTAAATCACCCTGAAGGGTATTGAAATATTGGCAGACTGACATTACACTCTCCCCACATTTTATCGCCTGCCTGGTCTTGTTCGCCTCTGAATCTCCCAATGGATAAATGTAAAACATTAATGTTCTTGTTCTTATCACAGTCCATTAGTTAGAGCTGCTGATACATACATTTTGAACTACTGTTATGGGATATAATAATTTTAAAGTGACCTCTTAGAATGTGAATGGCTTGAAGAACCCTGTTAAAAGGAGTAGAGTGATGGCAAAGATGAGAAGAGAAAATAATCAAATTATTTTTAAAAGGAAACTCACCTATGTCAAACTGAATATGAAAAATTAAAAAGATTAGGATATAGGAACATTTTTTTATACTACATTTAAATCAGGTCACAAAGGAGGAGTTGCAGTATTATTACACAATTCAGTTATTTTTGAATTAGTCAAGAAGATCAATGATAACGAGGGTAGATATATCCTACTGCAAGGTAAAATAGAAAATAAGTTGACCACTCTTTTTAACGTGTATCTACCTCCACAAAGTTAAGGAAAATGTTATGAAAAAGATTCTTGATCGGATTGCCTCAGAATCACAAGGTACATTGATCTTAGCCAGAGATTTCAATACGGTAATAAATAACAAATGGGAAACATCTAATAATAAGAGAAGTATATCTCCCCTTACTTAAATTATTGAATAGGGGTTTGGATAAGATGGGCTTACTGGACGCAGGATAAGTTACACTTTTTTACTCTGCCCCACATGAGGTATGTTCAAGAACTGACTTCTTTCTCATGTTTCAAAATGATAGACACAGGATTCTGTAATGTGACATGGGGACTAGAGAAATTTCAGACCACTCACCAATTTACTCAACACTACACTTACGAGGGTAGGCTGAAAAGTTCTAAGGCTGACTATGATGCAGTTGTCGAATTGAACAAATTCAGGGTTATTTTTCTACATAGTCTCCCTGTAACTCCACACACTTCTTCCAGCGGTGCTTGAGTGCTTCGATTCCCTTGGCATAGAAGCTTTCATCTTGAGAGTCAAAATAGTCCTCAACGGCAGCCATCACCTCATCATTGCTCCGATAGTGCTTCCCAGCCAAATTTTTTTTTCAGGTTTGGGAACAGATGAAAGTCCAAGGGTGCCAAGTCAGGGGAGTATGGTGGGTGATCTACCAGTTCAAATCCACACTCGTGGATAGTGGCCATGGGCACTGTTGACTTGTGAGCTGAGGCATTGTCTTGATGGAACAGCACCCCTTTTGTCAGCTTTCCTGGTCGCTTCTTTTTGATAGCCTCGCGTAACTGTCTCAGTAGGTTAGAATAGTACTGTCCATTTATGGTTTGTCCCTTTTCAAGATAGTCCATGAACAAAATGCCCTTGGCATCCCAGAAAACTGAAACCATGACCTTCCCCGCAGACAAAACGATCTTTGCCTTCTTTGCAGGTGGTGACTTTGGGTGTTTCCACTGCATTGATTTTTTTTTTTGTCTCTGGTTCAAAGTGGTGAACCCAACACTCATCCTGGGTAAGAAAACGTTGACCATCAACGTTGACTGCATATGACACGGAATTTAAGCCAAATTGTATGGATTCAAGTTTTAAATCTTGGAAAATTAAAGGTATTATGGCATATTGTAACATAATGGAAAAGAACACATTACAAAGCTTTACGGCATTAAAAGATAATTATAAATTGGACAAGCATGACTTCAGATACTTACAAGGGTAGGCTGAAAAGTTCTAAGGCTCACCAAGAGGAGAAATGCCATTTCAATAAAACTTGGCATGCATTAAGTTAAACTCTTCTGATGACTAACTTATTTTCTTCCAGGTTGTGAGGTAGTTTGTGGTTCATAGCCAAGTTTGAAAGTTCGAGGTAGACGGAAACAGCAAAAATGGACAAAATCTGGCATCGCGGTGTGATTAAGTACCTGCATAAGAAGGGGTTAAAGCCCAAGGACATTCATGCAGATATGGTTGCTACATTAGGGGATGAAGCTCCCTCCATATCTACAGTGCAGAAGTGGGCAGCTGAATTTAAGAGGGGCAGAGAGAGCCTTGAAGACAACCCAAGGTCTGGGCAGCCTGCAACAGCCACAACCCAGAAAAACATTGACCTTGTTCATGAAATGGTGATGGACCACAGACGATCGATGATTAATCAGCTAGCAGATGCTGTGGGAATATCCCGTGAGCGAATTGAACACATTCTGCATGAAGAACTTGGAATGTCAAAGGTGTCAGCTCGGTGGGTGCCACGTCTTCTGACGCCTGTTCAGAAACGCACCAGGCCAGTCATGTCGAAGGCAAACTTGGTGCAATTTGAAGAGGATCCAGCCAATTACATGGAACGTTTTCTTACCCAGGATGAGTGTTGGGTTCACCACTTTGAACCAGAGACAAAAAAAAACAATCAATGCAGTGGAAACACCCAAGGTCACCACCTCCAAAGAAGGCAAAGGTCATTTCATCTGCAGCGAAGGTCATGGTTTCAGTTTTCTGGGAAGCCAAGGGCATTGTGTTCGTGGACTATCTTGAAAAGGGACAAACCATAAATGGACAGTACTATTCTAACCTACTGAGACAGTTACGCGAGGCTATCAAAAAGAAGCGACCAGGAAAGCTGACAAAAGGGGTGCTGTTCCATCAAGACAATGCCCCAGCTCACAAGTCAACAGTGGCCATGGCCACTATCCACGAGTGTGGATTTGAACTGGTAGATCATCCACCATACTCCCCTGACTTGGCACCCTCGGACTTTCATCTATTCCCAAACCTGAAAAAAAAAAAAAAAAAACTTGACTGGGAAGCACTATCGGAGCAAGGATGAGGTGATGGCTGCCGCTGAGGACTATTTTGACTCAAGATGAAAGCTTCTATGCCAAGGCAATCAAAGCACTCAAGCACCGCTGGAAGAAGTGTGTGGAGTTACACGGAGACTATGTAGAAAAATAACCCTGAATTTGTTCAATTCGACAACTGCATCATAGTCTGCCTTAGAACTTTTAAGCCTACCCTCGTACAAATACACCAATACTTCTTAAAAGAAATAAAAACACAGGTGATGAACCTAGTAAAATCATACAATTAATGGATACATGCATACAGTGGAAACTTGACATCTGTAGTCTCTAAGCTTTAGCAGGGAATTGCCAGGGATAGGGCGGTATCCACAAACTATATCAAGGAGAAATGAGAGAAAGAACTTAATTCCCAGATAACCAATCAACAGTGGGAGAAACGTGTGAAACTGTCTTTTCTACTTCCTGCTCTACGTATTGGCGTAAATTCAGTTGGAAGAATCTTGTCCGTTTCTTTATTAACCCTAAAATTAAGACCTTTTTATCCTTAGCGGGCTGCATGTGTTGGAGGGGTTGTGGGGATGGAGAGGCGAATCACCACCATATTTTCTGGAGGTGCCCCAAAATACATCAGTTTTGGGATAGCATTTGGAACATTATGCAGCAGATTCCTGGACAGCAAATCCCATTTTCATGTTCGGCTTTATATTTGGAGGACCTACCAAAAGAAATGACAAGAAATGAGAGATAAAATACTGACTGCAGCAATAAAAAGCAATCACTCGTAAGTGGTTACAAACCGACCCACCCACAGTAGATAACTGGCTAAAAACTGTCAGAGATTCATGAGTTAGAGAGTGACTTTCCTTCAGAGACTGGAAAAAGATGTATATATTGCAAAATGGACTTCATTCTGGAAGGAATAAGGGATGTGGCTGATGGTTTCACCTCGTCATTCTACCTTTTCTCTGGGATTGTAAAAAAAAACAAAAAAAAAAAAACACACAACTTGGTTAGACCTTACTTGTGTGACGCACCATGAGGCAGCTTTGTTGCAATTTGGCGCTATATAAATGAAAATAAATTGAAAATTGAAATTGACTCTGTTCCAAATTGGTAAGATAATATATTTTGTATTCTGACTTGAGATGTTAAGCGGCATTGTTGTTTGGACTGTGCTGGAATTTTTACTTTCGTTCAAAAAGAATGAACATAGAGGGACAGCTCAGGTGGGACAGTTTTGAGACAGAGTCAGAGAGGTGAGATTGAGATGGTTTGGACATTTGCAGAGGAGGGACCCAGGGTATATAGGGAGAAGGATTCTGAGGATGGAGCCACCACGCAGGATGCTAAGAGGGAGACCAAAGAGGAGGTTTATGGAAGTGCTGAGGGAGGACATGCAGGTGGTTGGTGTGACAGAGGAAGATACAGAGGACAGGGTGAGATGGAAACAATTGATCTGCTGTGGCAACCCCTAACGGGAACAGCTGAAAGAAAAAAAAAGTAGTTCAAAAAGAAAATAAAATCTAAGTAAAAAAAGAAAAAGAAAAAAAAAAACACACACACACACACACAAAAAAAAATCAACTAACTAACATTTGTCAGTAGGTGGTTTGAGTGATGCCATGAGGCTCGCCACACCTGTCTTTGTGCAGTCCATCACAGAGAGAAGTATTTACGGTGGATGCGATTCATGTAAAATAGGAGAATGAAGGATGTTGAGGTTCTCCAACCTGTTGTCTTTCTATGGAGCTGAGGAAGTCGAGGTCAGTGCAGTCTGATATCCCTCCGTGAACAATCAAGATCTTCCCATCTATCACTGCTGCAACCGGCAGAAGACTGAACACATCTTGAAACAGCTGGAGGATCTCATCACCGTGTGTCTGCACAGACACACAGAAGTGATGTTGATGACTGTAAACAGTCTGATTAATCCACAACTATGAGAGGCAGCAGTCAGAGTGCATAATGTCTAACACGTCTCAACGCTATATACAGTTACAGCACAATGATTACATACATCTAGAACCTGTAGGGCTTCAGCTGTACCTTGTACTTGTGCATGACTTCTTTTGCAAACCCATATCTGAAACAGAAAGGATTGGTCATCCCATCCTCTGTGTAGTAAACCCAAAATACTGAAGTATTTTGCCACAAAGATTGTAGCATTGATGCTTTAACTAACCTGAGGTTCATTATGTGGTCTTCATGGTTTCCTCGGTTCAGGTGCACGTGATCGGGATACAGCAAAAGGTAAGAAAACAGGAGAATGACCACTTCAAAGGACTTTTTGCCCCGATCCACAAAGTCGCCATTAAATACATACGGTGTCTCAGCAGATGGAAGGCCATTCTGAACGATACCAACACAGGCACAGAGGGAAAAGCTGAAGTCAGAGCAGCCCGAGTCCTTTGGCTGTTTACTATGCTTTTTATTTGGACATGAAAATATTTTGAATTTTGTCAAAGTGCACATTAGAAGCATCTGCAGTAATGACAGCAGACATTAGTGACTGAGGGAAGGATCCCGTTTTAGAAACAATGTCAAATTGTAACCATACCTTATAAAATATGAGAAGTAAGTCATCGAGGTGGCCATGCAGATCACCTGAGAGAAAAATAAACAAATGGATAAATACTGTAAATACACAAAAAAATATAATGATATAGTTTTGTGCACAAATCCAAGGCATGAAGTTTTTTTAAGCAAGGATAGTAGAGAAGCTTGAATCTTCGACTGGACTGGGTTGCTTGACGCGAGGACGGTTCGCTTCAAATTGCAGAAGCTTCCTCAGCTAAAATTTTTGCTCTGGAAGTCTGACCTCTGTCTGACTCTTGTAGAGACGAATGAATAGAAGCCAGTAAAAGCTGGAGTTTTAAACCTAGCTGAGAGGCAGACTGCTATAGGCTAGTGACTAAACAATAGCTCTAATTAGCAACTATTGTGCTCTAGTTAGCACTCTCCTAATGACAGGGCAGCTGTCCCTCCTAATGATGGGATGGATGCCTTTCTTGATGCTCCCTTGATGACGTGAATGACTCATTACCATGAACAAAATACTGGAACTCCTTTGACCTGAGTATCCCATTGTAAACAGGGGATAAAGCATGTCTCAGACCCCCTCCCCGGTTAAGGCTGGGTTTCAAACATTTCACAAAGAATGCCTCCTTGACCCCTCTCAAACCATTTCTTCTCTCTGGCTAATATATATTAGCCAGCTGCCTTGTCATTAGGAGAGTGCTAACTAGAGCACAATAGTTGGTAATTAGAGCTATTGTTTAGTCACTAGCCTATAGCAGTCTGCCAATTTTATTCACTTTATACATGCTTCCCTTAGGCAGTATTATTAGACGGCATTGCTTAAATTTTCATTGTTACGCAGATGATACCCAGCTTTATCTATCCATGAAGCCAGAGGACACACACCAATTAGCTAAACTGCAGGATTGTCTTACAGACATGGATGACCTCTAATTTCCTGCTTTTAAACTCAGATAAAACTGAAGTTATTGTACTTGGCCCCACAAATCTTAGAAACATGGTGTCTAACCAGATCCTTACTCTGGATGGCATTACCCTGACCTCTAGTAATACTGTGAGAAATCGTGGAGTAATTTTTGATCAGGATATGTCATTCAAAGCGCATATTAAACAAATATGTAGGACTGCTTTTTTGCATTTACGCAATATCTCTAAAATTAGAAAGGTCTTGTCTCAGAGTGATGCTGAAAAACTAATTCATGCATTTATTTCCTCTAGGCTGGACTATTGTAATTCATTATTATCAGGTTGTCCTAAAAGTTCCCTGAAAAGCCTTCAGTTAATTCAAAATGCTGCACTTAGAGTACTAACGGGGACTAGAAGGAGAGAGCATATCTCACCCATATTGGCCTCTCTTCATTGGCTTCCTGTTAATTCTAGAATAGAATTTAAAATTCTTCTTCTTACTTATAACGTTTTGAATAATCAGGTCCCATCTTATCTTAGGGACCTCATAGTACCATATCACCCCAATAGAGCGCTTCGCTCTCAGACTGCAGGCTTACTTGTAGTTCCTAGGGTTTGTAAGAGTAGAATGGGAGGCAGAGCCTTCAGCTTTCAGGCTCCTCTCCTGTGGAACCAGCTCCCAATTCAGATCAGGGAGACAGACACCCTCTCTACTTTTAAGATTAGGCTTAAAACTTTCCTTTTTGCTAAAGCTTATAGTTAGGGCTGGATCAGGTGACCCTGAACAATCCCTTAGTTATGCTGCTATAGACTTAGACTGCTGGGGGGTTCCCATGATGCACTGAGTGTTTCTTTCTCTTTTTGCTCTGTATGCACCACTCTGCATTTAATCATTAGTGATTGATCTCTGCTCCCCTCCACAGCATGTCTTTTTCCTGGTTCTCTCCCTCAGCCCCAACCAGTCCCAGCAGAAGACTGCCCCTCCCTGAGCCTGGTTCTGCTGGAGGTTTCTTCCTGTTAAAAGGGAGTTTTTCCTTCCCACTGTCGCCAAGTGCTTGCTCACAGGGGGTCGTTTTGACCGTTGGGGTTTTTACGTAATTATTGTATGGCCTTGCCTTACAATATAAAGCGCCTTGGGGCAACTGTTTGTTGTGATTTGGCGCTATATAAATAAAATTGATTGATACAACAAAACTGATTAAAAACATTGTAAACATCAAATAATGGGGTGTGCAGCCAGTACATTCTGAGTGCTCGTCCCAACCACAGATAAATGAGGAGGGTTGCATTAAGAAGGGCATCCAGTGTAACAAAAAAACAAGCAAAAAAACCAAAACATTCACACCAGAAATCAAAATTCCACGTTGGATTGGTCGAGGCCCAAGTTAACAATGACTGCCAATGGTATGATTATCCTTTCCATTCCAGAGTGGGACAAGAAGTCCTTTCTTGTAATCTGTAGCCATCTTCCAGAATGAAACAAAGAATGTTTCCAATGCCAGGAGAACAAACCCATCATAAAAACCTTAAATATGCACTTTAATTGTTCAATCACTAGACAGTGATACAATTTTTCAAATTCATGTCTCAAAGATAATTCTGCCAATAGCATTTTTTAGGGAAGACTGGGAGAGTTTCAGCACATTCTACAGAAGACAAACTGTATCATTAAATACCCACATGTATCAGGTAATGTGCGATATTTTGCGGTTTATATAATGGAGATTTTATGAGAACTAATTTTAATTAATAAAAAAGGTTATGGTCTTGTCTTGAAGTCATTGTGATATCTGATATACACCATAGTTACTGCAACATGATTGGGTGGTGATGAGGTGATGTGTGCGGGTTAATATAAAATCTCAAATCAGACATATGTGCACATAATGGCACATATGGCCTTGCCTTGCAATGTGGAGCGCCTTGGGGCAACTGTTTGTTGTGATTTGGCGCTATACAAGAAAAAAGTTGATTGATTGATTGATTGATAATAACAGAAAACGTATAAATCATTTTTTATTTACACTGAATATTCAAGCTTCCTTAATGGAATGAAGTCAAGATAACAAATTGCTCCATCTGAATGGCCACACAGAGGAGTGATATTTAGACTCGAGCATTTTTTACTTTAATGAGATGAGACTGTGCAGGAGGCAGCAGATGTGGAAAAGGAGTCGAGTGTTTGATCAGTGTGCAAATAAACATCCGTTCTTGGAAAGTGATCATTAAGACAGTCAACTATACTTAAATCACATGAAACAAAGTCGGTATCACTTTCCTGGTAAGCAAATGATACATTCATTCACTACTCCATCAGAGGACATCGAGTAGTGTCGCTTCAGAAAATCCTCAGAAGAAAATCTTTGGTCACCTACCACATATAGTTATTTCTTTGGTGTAGGATGTTGACAAGTGGATGACATTGGGCATCTGCTTGAGAAGCTTCTTAGTTTCACAGAGCAGCTGCAGCACATATCTGGCATGAAGAAGCTGTGGGAACAAACCTGCAAGTCTGTAAGAGCGCCTAAAAACATTGTTTCATTGCACAGTATAAGCCCCATCTTCCACCTGCTGTAAAGCAGCACACAGCACAGTGCACTGGTACTGTACAACCAAAAGTAACAAGTATAAAAGTTAAGCACAGAGTTGTTACCTCTGTCAAGGAGGTTATGTTTTTGGTCGCGTCCGTTTGTTAGTTGGTTTGTTAGCAGGATTACTCAAAAAAAAAAAAAAATCTTCAACGGATTTCAATGAAATTTTTTTTACCAGGGGTGTATCTTGGCCTAACTTAGAAGTCATTAAATTTTGGTAATAATGTGCACAATCCAGATCCAGTAACTTTTTAAAGGATTCTTTATCATTGCAGGATAGGGCCAATTTCAACATTTTTGCATCTAACTTCATGAAGACGGGTCACAAAGGCTGAACAAAAATTAAGTTACGACAACAATCATTTAGCATTTGGTTCTCCTCATTGAATAAACTTATTAGAAAATGAAAAAAAAAAAAAAAAAAAACTTGTGTAGTTCATGCAGTTTCTCTTTACATTTGCTGAAGATCTAAGGGTTTAACCACTAAATCTGAAACATGACGGTAGATGCGTGAAACAATGTGGAATAAGTCTCTTTGTCAAAGGGTATTCCATGTGACGTCAGTGACCCTATGGCCTTGGCGGAGGTTTTTGCTCTCTGAATGCTTCTAGTTCTACTATACTTTCAAACAAAGCGCTTCACTGGATGGCGGTACAAAATATTCAAGGGGTAAGAAAAAAAAGAAAAAAAACACAGACATATTAGGTACCTGCACCTCCTTAAAAGCACTGAGGAGTACATTTGTATCAGATACGGAGAGCGGAAACGTAAGTCTTGGCCCAGTATACGACTCTGGCACGGAGATAAATTCATAGCTGTTGTCTCGATCCAACCAGGGTTCAACCACAGGATGCAGCAACTGCGAGATGAAGTCTAGAAGACACAGAACAAGCAGCTGTGAGTGCAGCACGTTCCATTCATGGCTTCTAAATTTGACAACATTCAAACCTTGAACTCCACAAGCATGAATGCATTAAATCTGAGGTGTGGTTCCCATTCTCCTCCAAACAAACATCACACTAAATGGATCCTCAGGGCTGCAGCTGGAATACATCTGGATATATTCCAGCTGGATGTGTTCTGGATGTTGGCCAAAACACTGTTTGGCCAGTTTTATGTGACCTTAAAACACTCTAATATGCTAATTAAAATTGATGACCTCTAATTTATGCACACACCAAACCACTGGGGGCATCTACAAAATCTTTAAATTACAAATTTTAATTCAATATAAAGTCCATGATGATGACATACTGAGGATGATAAATAATTGGAGGAGCAGAAGGTTTATCTCAGACTATTAGGTTTTTACCTGGATGAGCAGGTCAATATGCACTTAAAAGGTGTGAGATGTAATACAGTAAACAACACATTGGCCTCCACATCCAGAGGTAGCTGCTTAGCAACAGAGCATATTTAACAGATTTTATAAATGGAAACATGAAGGTACGACTCAGAAAAATGAATTTAATCAGATTTTAAAAAAAACAAAACATTTTCTTGTGTTCGTAAATGTATAAAATTAGAAACAGCAAAAACATGCAAAGAACTCATAGTACGATTATGGCACCATCTAGACAGGAAATAGCCAAATGCCTTTTGTTTTTCACTGCATTTGCATCCACCTGTAAAGCTGAGCGTACTTGCTCTACTACAGCTTCAATCAACATGAAAGCTGAGAGCTAAAGATATTAAAACATATGAATAAAAAAAGTATTTTAGAAATTCCAACACCAGCATACAGTAGTGTTCAGAATAATAGTAGTGCTATGTGACTAAAAAGATTAATTCAGGTTTTGAGTATATTTCTTATTGTTACATGGGACACAAGGTACCAGTAGATTCAGCAAATTCTCACAAATCCAACAAGACCAAGCATTCATGATATGCACACTCTTAAGGCTATGAAATTGGGCTATTAGTAAAAAAAGTAGAAAAGGTGTTCACAATAATAGTAGTGTGGCATTCAGTCAGTGAGTTCGTCAATTTTGTGGAACAAACAGGTGTGAATCAGGTGTCCCCTATTTAAGGATGAAGCCAGAACCTGTTGAACATGCTTTTCTTTTTGAAAGCCTGAGGAAAATGGAACGTTCAAGACATTGTTCAGAAGAACAGCGTAGTTTGATTAAAAAGTTGATTGGAGAGGGGAAAACTTATATGCAGGTGCAAAAAATTATAGGCTGTTCATCTACAATGATCTCCAATCAGGGTTCGATTTTAGCGGTTACCCAGGAACCCGTGGCACCCTACTTTGGGGGCGGGCACACAACTCTTTAGACTTGCATTCCCGAATGGAATCCACCTTTTTTATTTCATAACTGTACAGAAATCTATCAAATTTGGACAAAATTTGCGCAGAATTTGACTTTCTGAGACTGACACATACACAAAACGTCATCAAAAAAATGTTCTTCTCCTCTGTTTGTAATGCCGCGTTTTATTAAACACAGATCAAATGGAGCATTTTTGAGGGAAGAGCGAACAGCAGCCAGCTGAGAGTTTTTTTTTTTTATTTCTCTACGTGTGCACGCGAGCAAATAATCCGTGAAGATTATTTTATTTATTAACTACACAGATGTATAATAAAAGCAAATGGTGACTGGTTTATAAACACAATTATGACAGAGTTTTTGAGGGAAGAGCTGCCTTAGATTCTGAGGAAGAACACCTTGAAGTGCTGCAGAGAATGGCAGATGACCATGATGACTGCTAATAGATTTTCTGTAATCACAAGTGTAATCAACACTCATGGCAGCCATGATTGTTAATGGGCTGGATGTTTAGTAAAACATCGGCAGCTGAGATGACCCCATGCCAATCTGCCTGTGCATATTGGCATGGGGTCATCTCAGCTTCTGACAAGGTTAGAAAATTTTGAAATTTCAGAAAATATTACTCTAAAAACACAAAAATTCCCTTCCATAATTTCATCCTGTCTGATGAAGGGCGAGGCCCGAAACGTCACCTATGGTGTGTTATTAAACGCTTGTTTGGGAGCTAACTGGCTGTGCGGATCTCTTTCGTTTTTTGTTCTTCCATAATTTCACCCCAAATATCACCAGAATGTACAATTTGCATCCTTTTATATCAAAATTTTGTGGGGGGCATGCCCCCAGACCCCCCTAGTTGCTTTGCCGCTATGCTGCGTAGCGGTAGGTTTGGTACTGAACTTTTCTGAGGGGCACCAAACTTTTCAGATTTGGGTGCCCTTAAGGCACACAACTATTTATTCTAAAAGGCAAACCCTGTCTCCAATGCTTTAAAATGGACAAAAAAAAAACAAAAAAACAAAAACAAAAAAACAGAGACGTGTGGAAGAAAACGGCAAACAACCATCAAAATGGATAGAAGAATAACCAGAATGGCAAAGGCTCACCCATTGATCAGCTCCAGGATGATCAAAGACAGTCTGGAGTTACCTGTAAGTGCTGTGACAGTTAGAAGACACCTGTGTGAAGCTAATTTACTTGCAAGAATCCCCCGCAAAGTCCCTCTGTTAAATAAAAGACATATGCAGAAGAGGTTACAATATGCCAAAGAACACATCAACTGGCCTAAAGAGAAATGGAGGAATATTTTGTGGACTGATGAGTAAAACTGTTATTTTTGGGTCCAAGGGCCACAGACAGTTTGTGAGACGACCCGCAAACTCTGAATTCAAGCCACAGTTCACAGTGAAGACAGTGAAGCATGGTGGTGCAAGCATCATGATATGGGCATGTTTCTCCTACTATGGTGTTGAGCCTATATATCACATACCAGGTATCATGGATCAGTTTGGATATGTCAAAATACTTAAAGAGGTCATGTTGCCTTATGCTGAAGAGGACATGCCCTTGAAATGGGTGTTTCAACAAGACAATGACCCCAAGTACACTAGTAAACGAGCAAAATCTTGGTTCCAAACCAACAAAATTAATGCCTCGCAGATGTGAAGAAATCATGAAAACTGTGGTTATACAACTAAATACTAGTTTAGTGATTCACAGGATTGTTAAAAAAGGAGTTTGAACATAATAGTTTTGAGTTTGTAGCGTCAACAGCAGATGCTGCTATTATTGTGAAGACCCCCTTTTCTACTAATAGCCCAATTTCATAGCCTTAAGAGTGTGCATATCATGAATGCTTGATCTTGTTGGATTTGTGAGAATCTACTGGTACCTTGTTTCCCATGTAACAATAAGAAATATACTCAAAACCTGGATTAATCTTTTTAGTCCCATAGCACTATTGTATGTCAAAAATGTAACTAAAAGAGCAGTGCATAGAGTGCCAATTCACATCTTTGAACCATTTTAGTAGCAATGCCACCATCCAATGTTACATGATCAAAGTCCCTTTCACACGTGGGCAGAAAGCAATACATCCTCTGATATTACATGTACCTAAAAAGATGGAAATGCCAAAAATGGCAATTACAAATAGTACTCTGGTAAGTGCCGACAAACAGATTCATGCCTTTGCCTCTTCTAGATTAGATTACTGTAATTTATTATTTTCTGTTTTGCCACAGACAAGGATGAGGTCTGCAACTGGTTCAAAGTGATGCTTGAATTGAGACAAGGACAAGAAAGTCTGATTTTGGCAACATATCAGTTCCTCACTTGATCCATTTCCATTCAGCGGAGTGAAGTGATCCAGCATGAAACTGAAGAAACTGGAGAGCTGAGGAAAGATGGAAGATAAAACATTTTATAGAGCTTGTTTGATTTTTCTAAATGTCATTGGGACTTGGCTTTCCTTTTTTAGCAGAAAGAAAAAAGTTTGAAAGAGGGGAAAGTCACCTGGAGCTGGTCCTGTTCTTGAGCATATTCAATGGACTGAAAGATGTTCCACGTGTATCTGCGTCTCATCTCCAGACGGGCCACATAGCGCCGGTACCACTGCTGGATCAAAATCACTGCCTTCATAGCTAAAACGAGATTAACATTTTATTTAGAGGCAACAAAAATCCAGTTTTGATTCTACAAGCCAGTAAAGTGTCACACTAAAGGATCAACTATTAGACACAAATTCCACTGCAATCCCTGCAACTTTCATCCTGAACTACAGCATCATGCAAACATTTACAAAGGTAACAACGGTAATATCAACCTTAACCTGTGGTGCCACGCCCCTCCTAGAACATGTGCAAGGGGTAATCTGCAGTAGCAAGTTTGATCACCATCAATGAAGTCTTTGTAGAGTTAAAACATACACAAAGTATGTGGCCTCAATTAGAACTGAAATGTGCTTTGGGAAATATTTTGCAAGTCTTTGTAAAGATATTTCATAAAAAAAATACCACCCTAAACATGATGGTACATGATTCGGAGTAGTCTTTAGACAGGACTTACTCAGAGCCGGGCTGGGAGTGATGGCTGCTTCATCTGCGTTGGAAAAAAAAAGAAAGTACAATTCATCATAAGAAAGGAATTTTTCCTGAGCTTACTTAGTCTGCAGCTGTGAGGTCGCACCTACAGAGAGACAGAGCGCAAGAGACAACCATAACAAGACACAGGAGACAATGTGACGAACTGCAGAATGAGAATAAAAAGCTTTTGGGAGATGCAGCACTTGTTAAATAAACGAGTGATGAAAAAATGACTCCATCCGCTGTGTGTACGTGCACATGCAAGAAATCTGCAGAAACGGCTAAATTAATTATCAGTAATAGAACACAACAAGCAACAGCGGCCACCAGTGGCTCTCCAGGTGCAGGGCGGGTGACCTGTGGGCCAAAGCTGTTGACCCTTTTTGTCACTGGTGACATTTTAAAATGTCACCAGTGACAAAAAGGGTCAACACCAATCTAACAGAATTCAAAACAACCAGCTTTGAAAGCAGTACTAATGATAAAATAGATGAGTTGTTCTTTTGTCTGATATACCTTTTCAACAATGGATAGCTCTATAACAGGTAAAAATATGAACAATTATTTACCCGTCTCCAGGCTTTTTTGTTGCATTTCTGTGGCAACCGAGGTGCCGCAGCCCATGATGATGACCAACGAGAGTGCACAGTCAGTGTTTCCCAAGCTGGGAGCCCAGGGTCAAATCTGATAAACGGCATGTGACTGAGAGGAAGAAATCTGAGGAGATAAACAGACCAACCTGTGTCTCACAATCCACTTTTACCAAACATAAAACTCTGCAGAGCTTCAGAGAAACAACAACTCAATTTCAATTTAATCAGCTAAAAAGCGTCAAATCACAACAAAAGGCACCCCAAGGCGCCTCACACAGAACAGCTCAATATAAAATAAAATAAAAAAAAATCAAATACATAATTAAAAACAGAAGTAAAAATAAAAAACAGACAAAAAAATAAAAGTTATTTATAAGAAAGACAATAAAAAAAGATTTTAAGTCTTGACTTAAAAATGTTCACGGACTCCGACTGCCTCACGGTCACAGGAAGACCGTTCCACAGAGCAGGTGCATGATAAGAAAAAGCTCTTTGACCAGGTGACTTCTTCTTCACCCTGGGAACACAGAGTAGTGAGTAACTCAGCTCCCTGAAACAGTAACAAAGCATTAAATTAATAATTGCACAATAACATTCGCCATTAATACATTTGTTCACAAATTAATGTATGAATCCATAACTAAAAATACTAAAACACCAAGCAATTAATAATTTGACATTTTAATGTTTAGTAAAAAGAGTAATTAAGAATTTACCCATCAAATATTAACCCATCAATAAATAACCAAAAGGAAAAAGGAATGTACAAAAACACCATTAATTTAACAACATTAATAAATTCATAAATTTACTTGAAAATACTGCAGTTTTAAAAGAAATAACTGAATTCACAAATTGATATTAAGAATGTAAGTTCCTTCAGGTGCCCCTTTGTTTTCACTCAGGATTGCCACAGCAGATCCAAGGTGGAGCTGCATGTTGATTTGGCACAGGTTTTTCACCAGATGTCCTTCCTGACGCAACTCCACATTACATGGAGAAATGTGGCAGGGGTGGGGTTTGAACCGTGAACCTTCCACACTTAAACCAAGCGCACTAACCACAGGTTTTAATTGTTTGTTTTTTTAAAGCCCTTCTGTGAAGAAAAGCAATTCAAATTAGCAATGGATGAGGTGGCTCTAATTGGTCAAAGGGTAGCACCCATTCCCAGAGCAAAACTGTGTATAACCCTCATACCTCTACTGCTTTTCAAACATTATTTGAGCAGCAAAAACTCACTTTTCAAAACATATTATGAGTGTATCATATGTGCATTGCTTCAGGGCGTATTGTTTGATTTTCACCCTCTGAAAAAGTCCTAAACTGAGTTTTAAGGTACTCTGCCAACAAAGTGTTTGTAGTCTATGTCAGGGTTGCGTTCTGCCACACCTTGTAAACTGTGCATGTCACAGTGGAACAGCCATGAAGATTGTTCAAAAATGGTAATATTCCTATCATTTCTCATTTTCATTTGTTGAAATACATTCATTTTCTACCCTTTTATCCGAGTCCAGATCAGCTCACACCTCCTTATCCCTGACCAGGCCCTCTTAACTCCTCTTGGGGGATCCCGAGGTATTACCAAGCCATTGTGAGATATAATTCCTCCTGCATTTCCTGGATCCTCCTTCCTGTTGGACATGAATGGAAGACATCCTTAGAGACACTTGTATCCACCAATGTGTTCTTTTGGTCATTTGGTCATTACCCAGAGCTCATGATCCTAGGTGCAGAAGTGAGCATAAGGTGACTGGCAAATCAAGAGAGTCTCCCGCCTCGCTCAGCTCTTCACCAGGACTGTCTGGTAAAGCATCTGCAGGACCTGAGACGCAACACTGATGTGTCTATCAATCTCCCACTCCAAGCATGACATACTTGAACTCCTCCTCTTGGAGCATTAACTTTCCCCTGGCCCAGAGTGGACAATCCACCCTTTTCTGACAGAGGACCATGGTCTCAGATTTGGAGGTGCCAATTCTCATCCAAGTTGCTTCACAATTTCTATAGCTCCAACTCATGATGAGATCGCCTCAAGGCGCTTTACACAACACAATACCAAAAATAGAGAAAAAATTGAATAAATAAATGATATCATACCATCCTCTGCATACTCTCACAGCACCTTCCACAAGACACCTCAGGATACTCAGCCATTAGACTGCTGTCATTTCCACAAAACATGTAAACAAGTATTGTTATAAATCTATCTAAAAAGATATAACATCTCTCTCTCTCAAAATTGACCTATATATTGGTTGAATTATTTGTTGGAATTCTGGCATCACAAATTTCTGAAGGGTCTGCTTCACTGATCAGATTTAAAACAACAAAACAAACAACAACAGAAAAAAACCCATAAAAACACTTTTAATGTGGCAATGAATCAACCGCAGCAAACTTTCCAAAAAATGTGTAATTTTTTGGAAAGTTCTTAGATTACAATTTGCTTTAGCTTTTGAGAGATTCACATTTTTTGGCTCACAACTCAAGTTTTCAGTAAGTACCAATGAGCCGGAAGAATATTCTTGGAGAATAACTAAACGAGTTAAACGAAAATACTTTTAAAAAACATTCAAAACACAAGAGAAATCATACAGCATTTGGAAATTACTGTAATGGGATGGATAAATAAATAAATAAATTAAAATCTGCAGTAAAAGTACTTCAAAATGTGTTTGGATCACGTCCCCAACCATCTACGATTTATTTCGAAACCGGATGTAGTTCGTATTTTATGCTGAAACTTGACCACAGAACAACTGCAAACAAACGTCATTACCGTAAACGGTTCGTGTTTGAGCGCCTTCAAATCCAAAATACGAGGTTCTGTCACACGTGAAATACTCGCGTGTCAATTTACACGCCTTAATTACAACACTAAAACATATTAGTATAAACGTTATTCGAGTGACCGCATTATTTTAGGAATACATTACTTACTCAGGACAAACAAATGCACGCATTTACTTACCTGTGCCAAGAGGAAATCGGGACTGTTGCACAAAATCTGGCATCGGAAGTTCGCAGGTTTGCTGAAGGTAATAAAGAGTAAAATACGTCCGCCGACGTAATGAAAGCTGCCGGGAGGCGGAGGGATCACAGACGGTGCACTCCCTGAAAACTAGACCGTTTCATCAAAGCCCAAAAAAGGATTTTATTTTTTTATTTTGCGCTCCCTAGGTGGCATAGAGGAAGATTTTCTTAAAAAGAAAACCCGAAAATTCTGGGATGACATTTTGGTGAAAGAAAATCCTCCTCTGTACCTCTTCATCATGAAGCTGTATAACTGGTGATACAAAATGCAAAACACGCACTATGCACAATTTCTCCAATCACACCAACAGAAGCCTATAACGTCTTCTGGGTTGTCTGGATATCTTGGTGGCTTTCCTCACTCTTCCCCTTCTTGCACAATCACACAGTTTTTGAGAACTGTCTGCTCCATGCAGATTTACCATAGAGTGCCAAACTGTATTTCTTCATAACTGATGTAAATAAATTCCAAGACATATTCAGTGACTTAGAAATTAAGTATCCATCCCCTTGTCTGAAGAAAACTGGCAATAAAACTGATTTATAGGTATTATACCCAAGTATTCCATTACTTATGCAACCCATCATCTACATACTCTGGCTTCATCCCACTTCCAAACACGTCGGTTCGGTGAATTAAAAAACAAATTGTCAATAGATGGGTGTGAAAGTGTTGGTCTGTATGTGGCCATGTGACATCCTGTCCAGGGTGTACTCTGCCTCTCGCCCTATTACTGCTGGGTCAGGATCCAGCACCCCCACCCCCCCATGAACCTAAATTGGAGTAAGTAGG
The DNA here is from genome assembly GCF_902500255.1 of Thalassophryne amazonica. NCBI lineage: Eukaryota > Metazoa > Chordata > Actinopteri > Batrachoidiformes > Batrachoididae > Thalassophryne > Thalassophryne amazonica. Next base: position 140,057,102 of record NC_047104.1, on the reverse strand, counting down.
TACAGAAAACCCACACACACACACACACACACACACACATATTTTAGTGCATACGGATATAAATTTATATATACTTGGGGTAAAAACTTCTAATTTTCCTAGCAATGTGTGTCTTAAGTCTGTTAGAATGCCTACTTTATTACCATACAAAACTATTTAATAGCTACAACATTCCAGTGGGTCACCAGTTTATTTTTGCCAAAATGATGCTGCTTTAAACAGCATGGAAGATTCCATAAATTGATGGGTTATTTAAGTTGTGATTGAGTAATTGTTATAATTCAGGGGACAGACCGACTGCATTTAAGGGCATAATTGAAGTATCAGTGCCTTGCTTTTAAGAGTAGGGAGACTCTGTGGAAATAAGCCAAAGGTTTCCAGAACACAATCTTGGATTTCTGTCAGATGCCTTGTTAGGTACCATCTTCAAAAAATAAAATCTACAATATGACAGTTAATCTTAGAATTACACAAAAATATAATATACAGGATTTGTCACAGATATGATAAATGAGGCAGAGATTAACATCCAGGAATTACTGAAGCTTTGTTCTGAAGGTCCAACAGAATTTCAGGATCACAACAAAGGAACTAATGAAGCAGGTGAAGGCAACAGATGGACATGGGAGCACTTCATTACTGTGACCTGAAGGGCTGTATTCACAGAGGAAGCAACTCTCCCAAAATGAAAAAAGGGATTAATTTTAGATTTTTTTTGGTTTGCTCTATCTTGCCCCCATCTTACGCCTGATCAAGCATAGCATAGAGCCTGGTGTTGTTATTGCCACTTCCGCCCATGCAGTTTATTTTTTTCCTGTGCAGCACCCTCATTATCTCTTACCACTTGTGCTCACATGGGTATGCTGGTACAAAAATGGAGGTGTGGTGAGACACGTCACCGATGCACTGATATACTCACTCACAAGAAAGCATTTGCACCTTAGAGCAGCAAAAACTTTGAAGCCCGGCGCTGTGTGGAGTGTATACATTCTGCCTACACATATCACAGAGCAGTGGTGTAATATTAGGACTGTGTGTTACGGCATTAAGATGTCCTCATTCTCAAACCACACACCTAATCATGGAGCTCACAAAAACATGCATGACCAGATAATGTATTAAAAAAAAGTATCTTTAATTAAGTTATTAAAAATGCATCATTTTTAGTCCAGGATTTCATGCAGCAGCTCTGACACTGGCCCGGGGTCGTACGAGTGAAATGGCAGCACTGATCTCTTGCAGAGTGATGACTTTCCTTCTGTTGGTTTTTGACAGTCTTGAGGCCTCCACGCTCACCAGCCTGAGCAGAACCACTTCAGAATAAACAGACTGGTTGGTTGGGAAGACCGGTCTGTTCATCCCTGCATGACAGACCTGTGTCAAAAAACAAAAACAAAAAACTCACAAAACACTTAAACCCATAACATTCCTGCCCATCTCCATCCAAAGCAGTTTCCTGTTTTATACTCAAAATAACATTACTCAAACATCAGCTGTCACTTTCAGTCCAAACAAGTTTTTCTGACCTCTTTGTGAGCTCTGAAGATAAATGTAGAATAAACATGACGCCTCTTGTTTATCTGCTGATGAAGCTTGCGTGGTGCTTGACCATAAGCCTTCATTTTTTTGTGTGTTTTCTCAGCCACATCAAACCCACAAACAGAATGACAACATGTACTGCCAGCAAGTTGAAAAAGGCCATCATAACGAACACAAAGTGAAAACAGCTTTGTATAATTAGGGTTCATTGTTTGCACTCACAGCACTTTGTGTGACTTTTAAAACTGTTGTCTGCAATGATGCGGAGAACAGTCTGGTGGTTTTCTTTCAGTCACATCAGCAGGTGATTTCCCTGATAAATTCTTCATTGCTCCCTTAAATTATTGCAAATATTAAAATTATCTGGTTGCAATAAATACTTGTACATAATTGACATTCTTGCTGCTCATATTTTGAGAACTTCCAAGTGGTGACAATCACCCTAAAGTCATCAAAGGTTCAGTTTTAACAATTTTACCTCAAACTCAAAATGAACTGGCTATGTTCACATTGCTGCTGAAATGACCAGAATCAGATTTTTGTGTGGGGGCAGATTTTGAAGGTTTTTGCATTGAGTCCATGCTGGTCATTTCTGTGTGCATGAACGTATCATCATGAAACTCAATATGACATAATAGCAGAAAAAAAGACATTTATTTCTGAGCAAAATGAAATTTTGGTGTGGCGTGAATGTGTTTGTATGTATGTGGCCCTGCAAGACTCCTGTCCCGGATTTACCATACCTCACACCCCATGATTGCTGGTTATAGACTCCAGCCCCCCGTGACCCTTAATTGGAGTAAGAGGGTATAGAAAATGGGTGGATGGGTGGATGGATATTTTGGTGTTGGTATTTCTATGTAGCTGCACATATTGGCACAGTTTGTTAAATGTGAAATTAAACTACATTTTTACTCTTCACAGCCATGAGTTTGTAATTGATCATGCGTGAGTGTGTGTACAAAATAACTTGGAAAGGGTTGAGCAGATTTTCACTGTAATTGGTAGGAATATGTCTTTGATTAAGATGAGTAACATTTCGAGCCCATTGGTCAAAGGTCAAAGTTGACACAAATATAATCTGAAAACCACATTCCAGCATATCTCTGCAACCAGTAGGACAAAAGAGACTACGGTGCATTCTGAAAGTATTCGCAATTCTTCACTTTTTTAAAAATTTTATGGCCTTATTCCAAAATAGATGAAATTCATTTTTTCCAGAAAAATTCTAAACACAATACCCCATAATGACAATGTTAAAAAAAGAATTTTTTTTTTTTGCAAATGTAAATCACTTGTACACAAGTATTCACAGCCTTTGCCATGGAACTCAAAAATGAGCTCAGGTGCATCCTGTTTCCACTGATCATCCTTTTACAGCTTAATTGGAGTCCACCTGGGGTAAATTAAGTTGACTGGACATAATTTGGAAAGGCACAGACCTGTCTACATACAACCCCTGGCAAAAATTATGGAATCACCGGCCTCAGAGGATGTTCATTCAGTTGTTTTATTTTGTAGAAAAAAAAAAAGCAGATCACAGACATGACACAAAACTAAAGTCATTTCAAATGGCAACTTTCTGGCTTTAAGAAACACTATAAGAAATCAAGAAAAAAAGATTGTGGCAGTCAGTAACGGTTACTTTTTTAGACCAAGCAGAGGAAAAAAATATGGAATCACTCAATTCTGAGGAAAAAAAATATGGAATCACCCTGTAAATTTTCATCCCCCAAATTAACACCTGCATCAAATCAGATCTGCTCATTGACATTGACCCTATGTGTCTTTTTGCAAGGAATGTTTTTGCAGTTTTTGCTCTATGGCAAGATGCATTATCATCTTGAAAAATGATTTCATCATCCCCAAACATCCTTTCAATTGTCCAAAATATCAACATAAACTTGTGCATTTATTGATGATGTAATGACAGCCATCTCCCCAGTGTCTTTACCTGACATGCAGCCCCATATCATCAATGACTGTGGAAATTTACATGTTCTCTTCAGGCAGTCATCTTTATAAATCTCATTGGAAAGGCACCAAACAAAAGTTCCAGCATCATCACCTTGCCCAGTGCAGATTCGAGATTCATCACTGAATATGACTTTCATCCAGTCATCCACAGTCCACAATTGCTTTTCCTTAGCCCATTGTAACCTTGTTTTTTCTGTTTAGGTGTTAATGATGCCTTTTGTTTAGCTTTTCTGTACGTAAATCCCATTTCCTTTAGGCGGTTTCTTACAGTTCGGTCACAGACGTTGACTCCAGTTTCCTCCCATTCGTTCCTCATTTGTTTTGTTGTACATTTTTCGATTTTTGAGACATATTGCTTTAAGTTTTCTGTCTTGACGCTTTGATGTCTTCCTTGGTCTACCAGTATGTTTGCCTTTAACAACCTTCCCATGTTGTTTGTATTTGGTCCAGAGTTTAGACACAGCTGACTGTGAACAACCAACATCTTTTGCAACATTGCGTGATGATTTACTCTCTTTTAAGAGTTTGATAATCCTCTCCTTTGTTTCAATTGACATCTCTCGTGTTGGAACCATGATTCATGTCAGTCCACTTGGTGCAACAGCTCTCCAAGGTGTGTTCACTCCTTTTTAGATGCAGACTAACGAGCAGATCTGATATGATGCAGGTGTTAGTTTTGGGGATGAAAATTTACAGGGTGATTCCATAATTTTTTCCTCAGAATTGAGTGATTCCATATTTTTTTCCTCTGCTTGCTCTAAAAAAGTAACCGTTACTGACTGCCACAATCTTTTTTTCTTGATTTCTTATAGTGTTTCTTAAAGTCAGCAAGTTGCCATTTGAAATTACTTTAGTTTTGTGTCATGTCTGTGATCTGCTTTTTTTCTACAAAATTAAACAACTGAATGAACATCCTCCGAGGCCGGTGATTCCATAATTTTTGCCAGGGGTTGTATAAGGTCCCACAGTTGACAGTGCAAGTCAGAGCACAAACCAAGCATGAAGTCAAAGGAATTGTCTGTAGACCTCTGAGACAGGATCGTCTCGAGGCACAAATCTGGGGAAGGGTACAGAAACATTTCTGCTGCTTTGAAGGTCCCAGTGAGCACAGTGGACTCCATTAACCGTAAATGGAAGACGTTTGGATGGTAGAGTGGCCAGACAGAAGCCACTCCTTAGTAAAAACCACATGACAGCCTGCCTGGAGTTTGTCAAAAGGCATCTGAAGGACTCTCAGACCATAAGAAACAGAATTCACTGGTCTGATGATTGAACTCTTTGGCATGAATGCCAGGTGTCATGTTTGGAGGAAACCAAGCACCATCCCTACAGTGAAGCATGGTGGTGGCAGCATCATGCTGTGGAGATATTTATCAGTTGCAGGAACTGGGAGACTAGTCAGGATTGAGGGAAAGATTAATGCAGCAATGTAGAGAGACATCCTGGATGAAAACCTGCTCCAGAGCGCTCTTAACCTCAGACTGGGGGGACGGTTCATCTTTCAGCAGGACAATGACCCTAAACACACAGCCAAGATATCAAAGGAGTGTCTTCAGGACAACTCTGTGAATGTCCTTGAGTGGCCCAGCCAGAGCCCAGACCTGAATCCAATTGAACATCTCTGGAGAGATCTGAACATGGCTGTGCACCGACGCTCCCCATCCAACCTGATGGAGCTTGAGAGGTGCTGCAAAGAGGAATGAGCAAACCTGCCCAAAGATAGGTGCACCAAGCTTGTGTCATCATATTCAAGAAGATTTGAGGCTGTAATTGCTGCCAAAGGTGCATCAACAAAGTACTGAGCAAAGGGTGTGAAAACGTACGTACTTGTGGTTTCTTAGTTTTTATTTTTAATAAATTTGCAAAAATGTCACAACCAATTTTTATTTTTAATAAATTTGCAAAAATGTCACAACCAATCGTGCTAAAGAGATAATCCAAAGCTCATATCGATCAGCTGATCATTGGTCATTATGTGGTATCGCGATACTTCTCGTGATGTCATGAATCTGGTCATGTGGGTTTGTTGACAGATCTGGAACCCTTGATAGTACAGAGTACCTAGACTGCGTTGCCCTATAGGACAGTGCAGTCTCATTTGAACCCTGCGTGATATCGTGGGATTTGACCACTTATGGGGAGAGCCGCTCCCGTTGCATAATATATACACAGCATAACTTCACACGGAAAAATGGTGTCCTGTTTTGTTTTCGGCAGCAATCACCGAAGCAGTCGCAAAAAGTGCAGGTTTTTTCAGTTCCCAGTGGAGAAGGGAAGACGAGGCAAATGGGAAACGTGTCAGTAAGTGTTAGCCTTCATAGCTAACCAGAGTAGCTACATTCTCTTGCCTGCACAACTGCCTTGACACATTTGTGTTCTGGGTCATAAACAAACCACAACACATGTCCACTTTCCCACCTCATTGTCAGTTTTTCTTTGCATTTTTACTTTGTTTGCATGTAATTTGCCCAAAATCTCAGCGAAGGTGCTGTGTTTCTGTCCCAAGAAATAGAAAAATTACATCATATGCATCATATTTTACCCCTTTAGCGCCCGCCCTCAAATGAGACTGCGCTGCCCAATTCAGAGACCACCGAATCACTGCCTGAACTCAATTTACACGTGTTCTTGCCAGCCACATCAATGCACATGCTTGTGACGTCAGTGTTTGTAAACAAGAAGTGTCACTATGAGTGACATCATGATGACATCGCTGAAATATTGTGACATGATGTTACTGTAATCGGAAAACCACATTTATTATATGTGCAGGGTTTGCATCGCCCCCTACGACGCCTTGCATTAGACTCTGATTTTGCAACTTCATTAGAAAGTCAGATTTACTATAAATTAAAATACTGTTATACATAAATTTATAATGCACAAAATAATGCAAGACAGATTTGATGATAAATTCTACTTTGTGGAATTTTCCAGTGGGCCAGATCATGAGAGCAGTGCCACGTTTCCCATCAGCAAGGCACCTTCTGGTCAATTACACGGACCAAGAGACCCAGCACACGCCAACACCACCCTCCACCTCCATCACATAGACACAGTAACAGTCACGGCACACGTGCACACACACAAACCTGTCAGATATCCAAACACACTGCTTTTTATGTTCACTAGCTGTCTGAAGTGGCCTCTGTAAGCGTGCACATAGTTCCATGAAGCTTGAGCAGAATGCACGGCGGTGGTAGTGTTGGGTGAACAGCTGCAGGGGAGCTTTTTCATATCAGGATCACGTTGGATAAATCCATTAGTGTCCTGTGGATTACTGTAATCCAGCCTCTGTGTTCCTGTCAGTCACTCGCTCTGTGTTAGTCTGGTTTTGGAGCAGGGTGAAAGATGGCGCTCAGTGTGCAGAGATTGTTACTGGTCCTGATGCTGGGAACTCACGGTAGGTTCTCACTCTGCCCTCTGCTTCATTGTGCGTTTGAGAAATCAGGATTTGTGTTTGTTTGTCCAAGTTTTAAAAGCAGGAGAAGACATCGGGTGTCCGTTTAGTGTGATCCACATGCTTGTATGATCTCCATTCTGTTATATATATTTTTTAAATTTTTTGATGTGCTTCATCAAACAGATTGATGATCAGATTTAAAATAAATATAACTTCTGTATCTTTTGTGTTCTCTGTCTCTTTTGTGTTTGTCTGTCTGCCTAAACAGTGTTTGTCAGCATTTATGCTCAAGAGGTACAAAGATGCAACACAACAAACAACACGACAAAAGAAGACATTATTTATATGAAAGAAAACAGAGTGATTCTGCCTGATTTAGATGAACAGGGTACAGATATTTATGTGCTAAAACTGGCTCCACAACATCACAAGTTCAGTGATCCAGTAACTGAATTTTAATTGTTGGCAATTATATCATCATTACTGCAAAATGTAGTAAAGAAAAGCTTTGTGTGTGGTGGCCAAGTGGTTAATGCACTTGGTTTCAGTTCAGAAGGTTCCGGGTTCAAATCCCACCCCTGCCACATTTCTCCATGTAACGTGGAGTTGCGTCAGGAAGGGCATCCGGTGTAAAACTTGTGCCAATTCAACATGCAGATCCACCTTGGATTTGCTGTGGCGACCCCGAGTGCAAACAAGGGAGCAGCCGAAGGGACTTACTGCAAAATGTAGTAAAGAAAAGCTTTGTGTGTGTGTGTGTGTGCGTGTGTGTGTGTATTAGGAGGGTGTATCAGAGGCTTGGACCAGCAGGTCATGCAAATGTGACTGTGATGAAGAATCCCCGACTGACTTCTCCCCCATCAAGTCTCCAGCTGGTTCTCCCATGGTGCACGACATTGACTGTATGCCAGGTAAGAACCACCAGCAAGAGAGCAGTCCCTATGAATACACACAAAAAATGTGCAATCATTCACTTTTTCTTTATTTAGACTGTTTATATATATATATATATATATATATATATATATATATATATATATATATAAAGTTTTTCATTAATTTGTTTCATTATTTCATATTTCATTATACAAATACAGTATAATTAATAAATATGTGAATGAAAAAACATAATGAAAAACTATATATATATATATATATATATATATATATATATAAGGGATGAGCGAGAAGACCACTATCTGTATCTGTATTTGTTCAACCGTCTAAATGATCTGTATCCCTGTCTGTACTCTTAGTGGGCGGGGCCTAAACCGGAGGAGGTTTAACCCAAAGTGAGTTGGGCTTAAATCAGTACATTATTTTAAGTCTGAAATTGATATGGATTGACCAGAAGTTGCTATATTTATTGTTTATTTGAAAACTATTTACAGAACAGCCTCAAAATTGAGATTCAAATAAATGTTCTTAATCACAATAGTAAAGGAACTATTTTACAGAACAAGTTTTTTATAAACTCAGAACATGAATATTCTTAAGCATATGAATGAATAACAGAACAGCCTCAGAATGGACATTCAATGTAGTAGGAAATTATGAACCACTAAGTATGCATGAACAAGAGTTGTCATACTCAACACAACTTTCTTTTTTTATTTAATGATCAAACTGTGATTTTTTTCAATAATTTATTTATTTTTACTCCCTACCGTTCTTGGCATTTTTTTTTCCACACAAAGTTAAACAATACTGATTAAGGTGTGTGTGTGTGTGTGTGATTGAGTGACTGTGAGAGGGAGAGAGAGAGGTTGTTTGACTGGCCATTTTTTTTTTAATGAACTGCAGTGATAACGTGTCAGATACTGCATGCAGCCATATTCAATAAAAATATTAATATAGGCTACTTTGTGTGTTCAGCTACATGCGTGTCTGTGTGTAAGTGGTCTGTAAGACTGTTTATTTTTTAATGATCTGTGTGAAGTTGGTGATTCATGCAAACATCCAGTGATGGCAAACAGGGAAATAATATGTCAGCCTTGTTCACTGTATTCTTCTGAAAAGCACCGCATTAAGTACGAACAAAGTTTTTCAACTGAATTTATATCACCAGCCAAAATAAGAGCAAGCATACGGTTAAAAAAATAAATAAACCCGACAGTAGTGGAGACATTGACCGACGCGAGATGAGCCGTTTTCAGCTCAGTCTTGTCAAATGCACCACGTACGATACGAAACAAGTTCACCAAGTAACTTTAAATATTATACAAACCGAAAAAGAGGCGAGCTGAAGAAAACTGTCAGCCAAACTGTTGGCAGGTGTTGGCCAAATTCCAGCTGACACACACAAACATCTAAAGGGGCATTTACACAAGCATGCCTTTGCTGCACGTCACATCGCGGCCTGCGCACACAAACGGCTGAATGAATAATCTGCTACAAAATAATTGTTTTATATGCGCAGCGTCCATCGCAGAGCATGTGGCAGCCGGTACAACAACGAACAGCATCTGGCTGTGAACACAGCAGTTGGGATCGTCACGACACAGTTCGTGCTATTGCATGAAGCAAAGGCATGTTCGTGTAAATGGGCCTTACCACCGCTCGCTTGGCACTTAGAAAATGTGTGGTCATTCACACTATTAGCATGACAACAGCCAGTAGACAATCACTGTTGAGCTGGATGTGAAATTTGTCTAAGTGCCCCCACAAGTGTGGCTCTGCAAACAGACACAGTGACATGTTGGTGTGTGCGCTGAACTGACAGGGGGTCTGTCCACCCACAGGAGCGGCTGTGGAAATCTCTGGTTCTGGATGCATGGGCGCAATTTAGTGGGGGATAGGGGGGACATGTCTCCCCCACCTTTTCAACCAGGGGGGACAGAATATGGTATGTCCCCCCACCTTCTGACATATGTGTACTTGAAACATGCTATGCCAGTCTTATGTACAAACCATGTCAGAATAGTATCTTTGTTTCTGCAAGTTTGTATTTTTAGCAGCATTGACTTGTTTACAACACCTGTTTCTTGTTTGTCACATTTGGAATTTTCTGGGACTGCATTTGCCCAGATTTGAAACCAAAAATAGCTGCCTCTAGGGACTAGTGTCTACACATAAGTATCAATGGACCATATGCTAATTTACTAAATTCTGAAAGTTAGAAAAGGAAATCAGAAAAGCTATCTGGGACCTCAGAAAGCCCATCTGCAATTATTGCTTGATCTCCAAAATCAGTCTATGCAAGTGAAATTATGTTCAGCGTGAGTGTTGTCATTAGTGCCACTTCATTTATCCTAAACTTATGATCTGTTGTTTTTTCAAACTTATGCAAAAACAAATCTTGAGAAAAAATACAGTATGCAATAGTTTAATTATTATAATTATTAAGAGCCTGTTCTTTCATATTTATGAATACATTTTACCACATTGCAGTTGTTTTTTTTAATGAAAACTCAACCTATCATTCTTTTTGAGTTCTACACATGTGGTGATACCTTATTTACACCAGGATATTAATAAAATCAATGCTGGCTATTCTCAGAATGAAGTACTTATATCCACAGTTTCAAATTGTACAAGTCAAATGGTGTCCACTTTATGGTCTTCTCAAAACATTAAAATTACTGTTCTGGATGTTCAGAATGCATCTGAGCTTATCTAGAAACCGTTGGCTTCTGGGGGCCTAAAACAGCCCCCAGACCCCCAGCCTATGGGCTTCGGCCATGTGGGCCTCGCACTTTGTCCCCCCCCCAATTTCTAGTTCTAAATTGCGCCCTTGTCTGGATGTCAAGCCTGGGGAACATGTACCGTGTTTGGATGGACATGAACTAACAACTGTCCACTGTGATGCATGTGTGTTTGCTTGTTGTCCTCCCGTGGACAAACATAATGTTCATGTGTCCATGGACATACAGATATCTCTGTTAGAACGTCTGTCAGGCTTTTGCATGTGACATCACCACATATCTTTTTTAAATTTACGTGCAGTCTACCAATGGAAATGTCTCACCCAAAATACAGTTTTGCTAAAATTCAGAAGTCACACCTGCAGAATTGTACTTTTTATAATGTGAAGTCAGGATTTCGTTTATCTTTTACTGCTATCCTGCTACAGTTTGGGACATATTTAATGCCATCTGTGACACTTTCACTGGCATTTCTGCAAACATGGAAAGCAGACTTCCCCATATGTACCGGTGCAGATGCACTTTTACAATGTAGACACCACCTTTTCACAGGTAAAGTCACTATTTTAATGTTTTGATAACAAAAATCTTTCAAAATCAGGCAAATCTTTCCTATGGTGCATGATCCACGACATTACAAGCTTTTTCCCAAGTAGGTTTTTATATATTTAAATGAATTTTTATTTTATTTTGGACTGTTTGTCAAATATTGACATTAATGTCAAATATTTTCAAACTCATTTCTCTTCTGCACGACATCATCATAACTTAACTGGTGATATTTACATGCTGTTTCATCTTCCTTGTGCTGGTAACAGTGTAGGGTTGGTATTGCAAAAATGTAGATGAGTGGGTGGTTGAGTGATTCCATCAATGCTTAATTCAAAAACAATACAAGTTATCATCTTGTAATTCAACCAATCATAAAGTGCACATAATGAAGATGAGGTGTTCAGATGGTGGCTAATTTTCTTGCACCCAATCAAACAATCAATCAATCAATAAAGAACAAGCAAACAAAAACATGTGTTCATTCTGTGTTTAAGCTCATAGACGTGTCTGCCACCTGCTTGATGCAGCACCTACCTTCACTTGAGCATCAGCGAACAAGTTATGCAACCTTGGACAGAAAAAACAATACCCGCTATGTGGATGAATACAGAAAACACTAGAGCACCGCGCTCATCAAGCGCAAACCTCCTCCAGATTTTTACCTTGGAAAAAATTTTCAAGGTCAAAGTCCTGTTAGAAAGTGGCTTTTCATGAACTAAAATAATACAAAAAAATCAAAAGGGCTTTTCAAAGTTAAAATGAATCAAATATCCGCTAAATCCACAATACAGATCAGATGCAGATCAAATTTAGTCTATTCATTGAGTGTGCCACTTTGCACCTCACTGTCACAAATGAGAGCGATTGAGACACTTTTGATATAATGCAAAATGTACATTAAATGGGCTTTTCAATATTAAATTCAAATGTCCACAAAATCCACAATCTGGATCAGATCCAGGTCCAACTTTATCAGTTGATAGTGAGTGCCAGTCGGCACATCACCTTCAAATATGAGAGTGATTGGAGCATGCTTGACTAAGATATAATGTAAAATATACATTAAATGGGATTTCAATGTTAAATGTGCACAAAATCTGTAATCTTGATCAGATCCACATCAAACTTTGTCAGTTAATAAAGGATACCATCCTACATAACACTATCAAATATGAAAGAAATTGTTTTTTTTTTTACAGTGATGAATTTTTGAAAATTCGTTCAGTGTTAAAGATAGGGATTTTTCCTGACTTTGCTCTTTGACCTATGACCTTGAAAATTGAATCAGTTCTTGCTTATCTGCATATGAATCTTCAGTAAAAATGTTATAACGATATATGAAAAATTGTGGGCTCCAGGCTGTTCAAATCAGACAAACAAACAAACAGGGGTGATAACATAACCTCCTCCAACTTCAAGGCCCACTTTTATTCTCTGGTTTTTAACACTGCGTGAGTTGTGTGGTCCTCTGTTTTATTGGTTTTGTTTTATTTTGGTAGATTTTATTGGTTTTATCTTTTGTATGCTGTATGTATTTATTTATCTTGCACATTTTAGTTATTTTTATTGTTAATTTTCTTATTTTTAATTGATTTCTTGACTCTTGGGGTTTTATCTATTGTGATTCTACTGTATGTGCAGCACTGGGAACATTTTTGTTGTTAAATGTGCTATATAAATAAAGTGGATTGGATTGGATTCACTGGCGGAGGTAAAACATACAACAGAACATGGAGTAATACTGGAAGTAAAGAGTGATGGTGCGTGTGGTTGGGATGGTACCAACACTTTTTTGGTGATGCATCTTACTAATAGCAAACCGAAACACTGCACCAACATGTTTTGTCTGTATTCTGGAGCGCTGTTCTGGAGTTCATATGAAAAGACGTCACATGTTGGGCTGCCACCTGCTGAACACCGGCAACTGCTGGATGTTTCAGAAATGTGCACCCACATAAAATTACAAGTTTGGTATTTAAAGGCTACAGTCACCACAGAATCTGTATGTTCACAAACGCATATGTTGCTTGTGTCTTTAGTGAAACTATTTTGCTAATTTGATACTGAACCCAGACACCAAATGGATCCGGGCCGGATGTAGTCCAACATCTGGTACCAATACTGAAAACAGATCCAGTCCAGACAATTTTTGCACCCTGGCCCAGATCCAGCACGGCTCTACTTAACAGTTCTGGAACAGATCCGGACCAGATCTGAACCAGATCTGCAAAAGACCAACCGTTTACAGCCCATATCTGGCACGGATCTGGGACAGATGTGATCCGCATCACAGCACCGTGGCAGGAACAAGTTTTACAGGGGTAAATTCTGTGAATCCAAGGAAACTGATTTGTATCTGTAACACACAGATCAGTGTCCGTGGACTTCTAAAACTTGCTCGTCGTAAAGAAACAAACCGCTTCGCGATAAGCATTTTAAAAACCTCAGTGACAATCACGATTACAGAGTACACATTAACACCCCCCCATGATTCGCAGCATTTTCACAGCTCTGAGTTTAATGGATAGTTTCTGCCGAGTGCAGATAAAATTGCTTATCGTTATGCTAACCTCATGTTCCTGTCACGGTGCCGTGATGCAGACCACATCTGTCCCAGATCTGTGCCAGATATGGGCTGTAAACGGTTGGTCTTTTGCGGATCCAGTTCAGATCCGGTCCGGATCTGTTCCAGAATTGTAAAGTGGAGCCGTGCCGGATTTGGGCCAGGGTGCAAAAATTGTCTGGACCGAATCCATTTTCAGTATTGGTACCGGATGTTGGACTACATCCGGCCCGGATCCATTTGCTGTCTGGGAAAGGCCATTTCATTGGGGTGAAAGGTCAAGCAGGCATTTCAGGTAATTTTCAGAGAACGTATTTATCAGGATCAAACATAATGTTGGGCTCTAACTTAAGACAAAAATCTGCTGTCTGGACTAAGACCCCCATTACACTTAATACGAATGAGCACGAGCCAAGCCGACTGTAGGTGGAATGACAAAAAACAGGAGGATTCGCGCCACATCCTGGAAGGCAGGGATAAGATATGTGGCAGACAACCATCTGAACACCCAGACTGCACACCGGTTAGTGAGATTTCACTAATGGGTGAATTTTGTTGGTTTTGGTTGTTAAGTTTCTGGCAGTGTTCTACTAGAGTCTGCAGAATTATGTAATTCACAAATAGTAAGACTGTATCACAAGTGGCTTTTGAGATGTGACTTGAAGTCCACAGAAGCACACAGAGAGGGACAGACAGGTGTTGTGTGGGCCGCTGAAGAGGAGGTACTGCTGGCCCACCACCACCAGAGGGCGCCCTGCCTGGAGTGCGGGCTCCAGGCACCAGAGGGCGCTGCCGCCGACGAAGGCTGCCAGGGTGACAGCTGTCACCCATTACTGGACACAGCTGACTGCACTCAGGACGGAGGTATATCAGCAGGACAGCGTCTCCACCTCAGTGCCGAGATATCGCCTTGAGTTTAAGGTAACCTTCTCTGCAAGCTCATATTGAAGACTCTGATAAACCTTGGTAAACCTTTTCAGGACAGCTGACTACAGAAAGCTACTTGCTTGGATAAGTACTCACCTTTCCTGCTTCATTGTAACAAGAGGTGGAGGCGGCTTCTCCCCTCTCTGTCTACTGGGTGCTGTCGCACCCATACCTGTGTGTTTGTGCTCTTTCCCGCCAGCAGTACCGGATCCGACGAGCGGAGGCAGTGGCCACCTGGGAATTCGGGACTTGGCGGTTCCAGTACTTCTGGGGTTCGGTGGCAGAGGAAATCTGGGTGGTTCCGGTTCGACTAGGACGGACGCCTCCTACCTTCGAGCCTGCCCACACGACACCAGCAGATTTCGGCTTCAAACTCCAAATTATTAATTGTTGTATTGGTTGTGCTCTTTTCACAACAGTAAACTTGTTATTCACCTTTCTCCATTGTCCGTTCATTGCGCCCCCTGTTGTGGGTCCGTGTACCTACACTTTCACAACAGGATATCTCGGCCAGCGTCATGGACCCCGAGGGGCGTCAACCGGCTGTTGAACGGCCAATGGAAGACCAAGGCGCGGCGGAGGCTTCGGGAGGGGTAATCGGTGAGTTGCAGCGGATCCTCACCGCTTTCACCTCTCGGATCGATTTAATGACCGAGCAACACGTTCTCCTAAACCGCAGGGTGGAGGCTCTCGCCGCACAAGTGGAGGCGCGCCCTCCGGGCGCCGCTGCGGCTCTCCCTCCCGAGGACCCTGCGCGTGAAAGTAACGTTCCACTGGTCGTTCAACGGTCCCTTCCTCCGTCCCCAGAAGCATACATAAGCCCTCCAGAACCGTACGACGGCTGTGTGGAGACGTGCGCGGACTTCCTTATGCAATGTTCGCTCGTCTTCGCTCAGCGTCCCGTGATGTACGCAGCTGATGCTAGCAGGGTAGCTTATGTGATAAATCTGCTTCGCGGGGAGGCACGCGCTTGGGCTACAGCGCTCTGGGAGCAGAACTCACGGCTCCTTCAGTCATACGCCGGGTTTGTACGGGAGCTCAGAACGGTGTTCGATCATCCCAACAGAGGAGAGTCCGCTTCAACCGCATTACTGTCCATACGACAGGGACGTCGGAGCGCAGCTGCCTATGCAGTCGCCTTCCGCATCGCGGCAGCGAGATCCGTCTGGAATAGCACTGCCCTCCGCGCTGCCTTTGTAAATGGATTGTCTCTGGTCCTAAAAGAGCACCTGGTGGCTAAAGACGAACCGCGGGATTTAGATGGGCTCATTGATCTGGTCATACGACTCGACAACCGGTTAGAAGAACGCCGCCGGGAACGAGGCGAAGGGCGTGGCCAGGCACGCGTCGTCCCTCTCCCTTCCGGGTCCGATCGAGCTCCGCCCTCCCCACGCTCCTCTGTTCCTGCGCTCCGTGGGGTCACAGCTCCCCCTACTGACGAAGCTAGGGACACGAGTAGGGCAACATTTAGGGCACCAGATGCACAAAGGAGATGGACCCACGGAGCGTGTCTTGTTTGTGGTTCGATAGGGCACCATGTGAGAGACTGCCCCGAGCGGTCAAACGCCAAACGCCCGCCCTTAGAGACTGGGCCAGGGGTGGGCCAAAACATTCACGTGGGACATACCCACATTGCTACACGACTCCCAGTCACGATCCTGTTTGAGGATTCAACCCTGAAGGCCCCAGCACTGGTGGACACGGGCTCTGAGGGGAATCTGCTAGACAGTAGATGGGCCAGGGAGATAGGGCTCCCTCTGGTGGCTCTTACCTCGCCTGTGCAGGTTCGAGCACTAGATGGCTCCCTACTCCCACCAATCACACACAAGACACCTCCAGTAACTCTGGTGGTGTCAGGCAACCACCGGGAGGTGATCGAGTTCTTCGTGACTCAGGCCACCTCCCGTGTGGTTTTAGGATTTCCATGGATGCTTAAGCACAATCCCCGGATTGATTGGCCGTCCGGGGTGGTGGTTCAGTGGAGCGAAACCTGCCATCGGGAGTGTCTCGGTTCCTCGGTTCCTCCCGGCTCCCAAGCTAAGGAGGAGGTCCGAGTCCCGCCCAATCTGAAGGCGGTGCCAGCGGAGTACCATGACCTTGCGGACGTGTTCAGCAAGGATCTGGCTCTCACGCTTCCTCCCCACCGCCCGTACGATTGTGCCATTGAGTTGGTTCCAGGCAGTGAGTTCCCGTCCAGTAGGCTGTACAACCTCTCACGGCCGGAGCGTGAGTCAATGGAGACCTACATCCGGGACTCATTAGCCGCCGGGTTGATCCGGAATTCCACCTCACCGATGGGCGCTGGTTTCTTTTTTGTGGGTAAAAAAGATGGCGGACTTCGTCCATGCATTGATTACAGGGGGTTGAATGAGATCACGGTTCGCAACCGATACCCGTTGCCCTTGTTGGATTCAGTGTTCACCCCCTTGCATGGAGCCAGAATCTTCACCAAGCTGGATCTTAGGAACGCGTACCATTTGGTTCGGATTCGGAAGGGAGACGAATGGAAGACGGCATTTAACACCCCCTTAGGTCATTTTGAGTACCTGGTCATGCCGTTCGGTCTCACTAATGCTCCCGCGACCTTCCAAGTGTTGGTAAACGATGTCTTGCGGGACTTCCTGCACCGGTTCGTCTTCGTATATCTAGACGATATACTCATCTTTTCTCCGGATCCTGAGACCCATGTCAAGCATGTACGTCAGGTCCTACAGCGGTTGTTGGAGAACCGTCTGTTTGTGAAGGGCGAGAAGTGTGAGTTCCACCGCACTTCTTTGTCCTTCCTGGGGTTTATCATCTCCTCTAACTCCGTCGCCCCGGACCCGGCCAAGGTTGCGGCGGTGAGAGACTGGCCCCAACCCACAAGCCGTAGGAAGCTGCAACAGTTCCTCGGCTTTGCTAATTTCTACAGGAGGTTCATCAAGGGCTACAGTCAGGTAGTTAGCCCCCTGACAGCCCTGACCTCTCCAAAAGTTCCCTTCACCTGGTCGGACCGGTGCGAGGCCGCGTTCAAGGAGTTGAAACGGCGCTTCTCGTCTGCACCAGTTCTGGTGCAGCCCGATCCTAGCCGCCAGTTAGTGGTTGAAGTGGATGCCTCGGACTCAGGGATAGGAGCGGTGCTCTCCCAGAGCGGGAAGACCGATAAGGTCCTTCACCCGTGTGCCTATTTTTCCCGCAGGTTGACCCCCGCTGAACGGAACTATGACGTCGGCAATCGGGAACTCCTTGCTGTGAAAGAGGCCCTCGAAGAGTGGAGACATCTGTTGGAGGGAACAGCCGTGCCATTCACGGTTTTCACTGACCATCGGAACCTGGAGTACATCAGGACCGCTAAGCGTCTGAACCCCAGGCAAGCCCGCTGGTCATTGTTCTTTGGCCGTTTTGACTTCCGGATTACCTACCGCCCCGGGACCAAGAACCAGAGATCGGATGCATTGTCCCGGGTGCACGAAGATGAGGTCAAAACGGAACCGTCGGATCCCCCGGATCCCATCATCCCGGAGTCCGCTATCGTGGCCGCCCTCACCTGGGACGTGGAGAAGACCGTCCGGGAGGCCCTGACCCGTGTCCCGGACCCCGGAAACGGACCAAAGAACAAACTATACGTCCCACCAGAGGCCAGGGCCGCAGTCCTAGACTTCTGTCACGGTTCTAAGCTCTCCTGTCACCCAGGGGTGCGAAGGACCGTGGCAGTCGTCCGGCAACGCTTCTGGTGGGCATCCCTGGAGACCGACGTCCGGGACTACGTCCAGGCTTGTACCACCTGCGCCAGGGGCAAGGCCAATCACCAGAAGACCTCAGGGCAGCTACAGCCACTGCCCGTGCCTCATCGCCCCTGGTCCCACATCGGCCTGGACTTCGTCACGGGTCTCCCGCCGTCCCAGGGAAACACCATCGTCTTCACGATAGTGGACCGTTTCTCCAAGGCGGCCCACTTCGTGGCCCTCCCGAAGCTCCCTACGGCCCAGGAGACAGCGGACCTCCTGGTCCACCACGTCGTCCGTCTGCATGGCATACCATCAGACATCGTCTCCGATCGCGGTCCCCAGTTCACCTCACATGTCTGGAGGAGCTTCTGCCGGGAACTGGGGGCCTCGGTCAGCCTTTCGTCCGGGTACCACCCCCAGACCAACGGGCAAGCAGAGCGGGCCAACCAAGAATTGGAGCAGACACTACGCTGTGTGACAGCCGCGCACCCGACGGCCTGGAGTACCCACCTGGCCTGGATCGAGTACGCCCACAACAGCCAAGTGTCATCAGCCACCGGCCTCTCCCCGTTTGAGGTGTGCTTGGGGTATCAGCCCCCCTTGTTTCCGGTGGTCGAGGGAGAGGTCGGTGTGCCCTCGGTCCAGGCCCACCTACGGAAGTGCCGTCGGGTGTGGCGTGCTGCCTGCTCTGCTTTGTTGAAGGCCCGGACGAGGGCGAAGAAACATGCAGACCGGCGGCGGGCCCCGGCCCCCACGTATCGTCCTGGGCAGGAAGTGTGGTTGTCCACCAAGGACATTCCCCTTCAAGTGGACTCCCCCAAGCTCCAAGAACGATACATCGGTCCCTTCAAGGTCCTCAAAGTCATCAATCCCGCCGCAGTGAGGCTTCAGCTTCCGGCCTCACTGCGGATTCACCCAGTGTTTCACGTCTCCCGGATAAAACCCCATCACACCTCACCCCTCTGCACCCCGGGTCCGGCACCACCTCCTGCCCGGATCATCGACGGGGAACCGGCTTGGACCGTGCGCCGGCTCCTCGATGTCCGTCGAATGGGCCGGGGTTTTCAGTACCTGGTGGACTGGGAGGGGTACGGCCCCGAGGAGCGCTCCTGGGTGAAGAAGGGCTTCATCCTGGACCCGGCCCTCCTGGCCGACTTCTACCGACGCCATCCGGACAAGCCCGGTCGTGCGCCAGGAGGCGCCCGTTGAGGGAGGGGTCCTGTTGTGTGGGCCGCTGAAGAGGAGGTACTGCTGGCCCACCACCACCAGAGGGCGCCCTGCCTGGAGTGCGGGCTCCAGGCACCAGAGGGCGCTGCCGCCGACGAAGGCTGCCAGGGTGACAGCTGTCACCCATTACTGGACACAGCTGACTGCACTCAGGACGGAGGTATATCAGCAGGACAGCGTCTCCACCTCAGTGCCGAGATATCGCCTTGAGATTAAGGTAACCTTCTCTGCAAGCTCATATTGAAGACTCTGATAAACCTTGGTAAACCTTTTCAGGACAGCTGACTACAGAAAGCTACTTGCTTGGATAAGTACTCACCTTTCCTGCTTCATTGTAACAAGAGGTGGAGGCGGCTTCTCCCCTCTCTGTCTACTGGGTGCTGTCGCACCCATACCTGTGTGTTTGTGCTCTTTCCCGCCAGCAGTACCGGATCCGACGAGCGGAGGCAGTGGCCACCTGGGAATTCGGGACTTGGCGGTTCCAGTACTTCTGGGGTTCGGTGGCAGAGGAAATCTGGGTGGTTCCGGTTCGACTAGGACGGACGCCTCCTACCTTCGAGCCTGCCCACACGACACCAGCAGATTTCGGCTTCAAACTCCAAATTATTAATTGTTGTATTGGTTGTGCTCTTTTCACAACAGTAAAACTTGTTATTCACCTTTCTCCATTGTCCGTTCATTGCGCCCCCTGTTGTGGGTCCGTGTACCTACACTTTCACAACAACAGGTGGAATATATCACAGTATCATGTTTTGTCAGTCCATGGACCATGCAGTTCATCTAATTGCAGCACTTCATTAAAAACAAGCAATGTACATGATCCTCTCAATGCTTCCCCTCAAAATTCTCCTCACAACACCCCATAATGACAACTTGAAAATGTGTTGTTTTTTTTAATTTTTGCAAATTTATTAAAAATAAAAAACTAAGAAAACATGTGTACATAAGTATTCACACTTTTTGCTCAATATTTTGTTGTTGCACCTTTGACAGCAATTACAGCCCCAAGTCTTCTTGAATATGATGCCACAAGCTTGGTGCACCTATCTTTGGGCAGTTTTGCTCATTCCTGCAACACCTCTCAAGCTCCATCAGCTTGGACGGGGAGCGTCGGTGCACTGCCATTTTCAAATCTCTCTGAGCTCTGGCTGGGCCACTCAAGGACATTCACAGAGTTGTCCTGAAGCCTTGGCTGTGTGCTTAGGGTCATTGTCCTGCTGAAAGATGAACCGTTGTTCCAGGATGTCTCTGCACATTGCTGCACTTATCTCTGACTAGTCTCCCAGTTCCTGCTGCTGAAAAACATCCCCACAGCATGATGCTGCCACCACCATGCTTCACTGTAGGGATGGTGCCTAGTTTCCTCCAAACATGACGCCAGGTGGCCAGCTCTAGGAAGAGTCCTGGTGGATCTGAACATCTTCCATTTACGGATGATGGAGGTCACTGTGCTCATTGGGACCTTCAAAGCAGCAGAAATGTTTCTGTATCCTTCTCCAGATTTGTGCCTCGAGACAATCCTGTCTCAGAGGTCTACAGACAATTCCTTTGACTTCATGCTTGGTTTGTGCTCTGACATGCACTGTCAACTGTGGGACCTTGTATGTAGACAGGTGTGTGTCTTTCCAAATCATGTCTAATTAACAGAATGTACCCCAGGTGAACTCCAATTAAGCTGTAGAAACATCTCAAGGATGATCAGTGGAAACAGGATGCAGCTCAATTTTTAGTTTCATGGCAAAGGCTGTGAATACTTATGTACGTGTGATTTACATTTGCAAAAAACAAAACAAAACAAAAAACAAAACAAAACTTTTTGCACATTGTCATTATGGGGTATTGTGTGTAGAATTTTGCGGAAAGAAAAAGAATTTCATCCATTTTGGAATAAAGCCGTAACTTAACAAAATGTGGAAAAAGTGAAGCGCTGTGAATACTTTCTGGGTGCACTGTGAGGCATCTGATTAGCTGATGTGAAGGGCAGAGCAAAACAAAGATGCTTTTGGCATTCATCTGGTTCATCAGACACAATCTAATCACTTCAGACATGTTTTGCGCTCTTTTTAATTTGGTGGGTTTCAAGATGATAGCAATTGTTTTTGAGTTATTGTCTACACAAGCTGGCTGGGAAGGACTAACTCACTCACCCAATCATCTGCATTTTTGCTGTCCAAGCCCGACATTGTTACCAACTCAAGGAACACTAGAATAGTTGATAATGCTTTATTTTGTAAGGTTCTGCACCACAAAGATATGATACGATACGATATGATACGATGCAATACACTTTATTGTCCCTTCCGGGAAATTTGTCTTGGACTCCAAGAGCTGCACAAATAAAACTGCCATGGCATAATTACATAACTCATGGATATTGCACATAACTTAAGAGCTATAGTCTGTAACTGTGGAATGGTTTATAGAAGGGGGTGATAGATCATGTTTCAGTAGGCCACTGAAGCTTTTTTAGGGGAAGATATATTGTCCAAACAGACAAAAATTATGTTTTTTATCCAAAGATCCCTTCGGGTGGAAAATTACAACCCTTTTTAGGGTAGGAGTTAAAGGGGCCAAAACAGTGACATAGCCAAAATGTGGATTTTGACCTTTGAATATCTTTGTGCACCCTCAGTAAGCCTCATTGATCTTATGGTATATGAATGTATGGATGGAGTTCTCCCATTTAGCGTTATATTTTTCAAGGCTAACTGAGGGCGCCGCCTATAGGTGTCGCTTCAAGCCACAACTTTTGGCATTTTGGGCTACATTTGGGACCCTCCCAGGGCCTGCGCCCTGAATAAGTCTTGCTCATTTATGCATATTTGGATACACTGGGACAAGTTCTTTCCAAATTTGCATAAATGGCGGTGGCTTAATTAGGGCGCTTTTGCATAGTTGGCGCACTTTATGTTAAGAACACGATATTTGCCGATTTTCATTTGGCCATATCTCGGTGCGCCCCCTATGGATTTCAGTGAAACTTGTTTTATTATGTTCTTCTGCATCTCTGCTATTCATGATAACGATATCAAGAAGGCGCCATACCCCTATTGCATTGGCAATAGGCGTATGTGTATTAGGAATAACTCGTTGCTTAGTCAGTGACCCCAACATGCCTTTTGTTTAACTGAAAAGACTGAATAGCAGCTTCAGGTATTCTGCTATAAACATCTCAAACATATAATCCCACCACCAGTGCTGCTGTTTGCTGTGTAATACTGGGATTAGACACAATGTGGCGCTGAATTAAAAAAATAACACAATACTAAAATACCCTCGGTCATATGAGCGTTTTCTTCTTTATAATTTGCAGTTTTTTAAATAATTATTAAGATCCTACTGTCTTATGTTCAACAAAGCCCCTCAATCAATCAATCAATGACAAACAATATTTACTTTTTAACAGCACCTGCAGGAGGGCGTGCGTGTGTGTGTGTGTGTGTGTATACATGAGGTACAAGAGCGGAAGTTGTGCAAATCAAATAATATTTGTAGATCACCCTCCGTGCATTTGCAGGTATTAATGACACAAATTTAACTCTATAAGAAGTTAGCTTTGAGCTAGAGGAAGTTAGCGTTACGCGAACGTCTGCAAAGTGTCTTGTAAATGACTCCAGAGGTGTTATCAGGTTCCAAAAACAGTGTTTTTAGTTTTAGAAGTGTTTATTTCTCACTAGTGTTTACATAATATATGAGAAACATATATATACTGTAGAGGTGGGCGGATTGATCCTAATATTGATAATATCAATACCAACGCTGGTATTGATATTGAACGATCCTCATGCAAAAAGATCGATACTCAAGCTTTTTTTCTCTCCGGCGCGCAATGACTGCTGCGCACACATATTCATCAAAGTCTACTCTCTCTCTGTAAGAGCAGGGCTGCACTGTGTCACACAACACGGAGCAGCGCACCCTTGTATTGTGGTTTGTCAGCCCTCTACCTCAGGAGACTTTGTTTTAAGTTGTCTTGAGTGATATTTTTTTAAACAAAAATGTTGATTGTGATAATAAAATATTTTGTTGTCATGTACAATGTTGGGCAAAATTCTATCCTAGGTCTTTTGGATCCTTTGGATCTATGAAGCTTAAATATGAAAAAGTATCGGTATCGATATTGGCAATACTGGGCCTGTATTTACTTGGTATCGGATCAATACCAAAATTCCTGGTATCGCCCACCTCTAATATACTGTATAAACACGCAAAACGTAGCGATTTTGGAGAGACCAGCCACTGATGTCACAGTGCAGCTCGACTCTGATTGGCTGTCACCCCCGCCACTCAAACACAAAATGGAACAGATTGAAACAGAATGTGACTTTTTAACCTCTTAGAATACCTCTTTAAATATGTCAAGGTTAGCCATCTTTGAACTTGTCCAAGGTCTGTGTCCCAAGAATGGTCCCTGTGAATTTGCAGACTCTGGCAGTAATAGGACTGGACTTATGCTGAGCACAGACAGACAGACAGACAGACAGACAGACAGATGAATGCAAAGTCTTCACAATACCCAATGGCCATATTTGATGGCCTCGGGTAATAACTACAGGACTTATTTGTCTAGTCCATGAATTCACTGTTTGTTTCATAAACTCATGTCATCCATTCATGTTTCCATGACAGACACTTACTGAGCCAGCTTGCTCTTCCATGTCAAACTGGAAGTACGACAGGAGATTAAAAGATCAAAACAGGAGATAAATCTACAGCAAGCAGAGCGTGGTCATCTGTCAGCACTAATGGATGCTGCCGATCTGTCACCACGGGTGCTTAAACTGCCGGCTTTTAGGATGGGATGTGGGTCACATGGCGGTAATGGCAGGATGAGCTGGAGTTCACAGAGGAAAGGACAAAGAGATGGACAATTAAGAGTTCAGAGAGGCTTAGTGATGACCATTTGTTGGTTAGATTTCCTCTTTCATGTTGAAATATGTTTTTAATTTAATCTTTGGTGCCCTGCAGAGTGTCCATACCACAGACCGCTGGGTTTCGAAGCTGGGTCTGTGAGTCCAGACCAGATCACCTGTTCCAACCAAGACCAGTACACTGGCTGGTTCTCATCATGGCTCCCGAGCAAGGCCCGGCTCAACAGTCAGGGCTTCGGGTAGGTTCAAGGCAATAGGTACACTTTTTCAACATGTGGTTTTATTACAAGAACATCCAACTTGATTAAAGCTTGCTGCAAAAATTTTATTTCAATATCCTTAAATTGTCAAAATCTCAAAAATTTTGGGACTGTGAAGAGTGAAAGTTTCTCATATGGTTGCCCCAAAGTAAGATTTACCACAGTGTCAAACAGTGAATTTTGAATGTTCAATCACAAATCACTTCTGCCACTCGTCTCCATCTATCCCACCCTGCCAGCACTCTCTTCTTCACCACTCTATACCACATCCTTTGAACATTTAACTCCCAACCTCATCTGTGCTCCCTCTCATTCTCCATGTTGAGCTGAATGACCTTCATTCCCCTTCTCTCCAGAGTGTATGTCTCTCTCTCTCTCTCTCTCTCTCTCTCTCTCTCTCTAGGCTTCTTCTCTCTCTAGACTCCTCTCAACCTAATCCCTACTCTCACTAAAAATCACCTACCTGGAGTAACAGCAGTCTGTCCAGCACAGCCAGTTAGGGTAGTATATCATTGGGCTGCGACCGTTGGAGAGTAGTAGGAGATACAAAATTGCAACAAAATACGTGAATTACAGATTATGTAAGGATTATGTATATTAAGGAGGTTATGTTTTTTGGTCGCTTCCGTTTGTTTGTTGGTTGGTTGGTTTGTTAGCAGGATTACTCAAAAAATCCTCAACGGATTTCAATGAAATTTTTACCAGGGTTGTATCTTGGCCTAACTTAGAAGTTATTAAATTTTGGTAATGATCCGGAACACGATCCGGATCCAGTAATTTTTTTAAGGATTCTTTATCATTGCAGGATAGGCTCAATTTCAACATTTCTGCATCTAACTTCATGAAGACGGGTCACAAAGGCTGAACAAAAATTAAGTTACGACACAACAATAATTTAGCATTTGTTTCTCTTCACTGAATAAATTTGTTATTAGAAAATAAAAAAAGACTTGTGTAGTTCATGCAGTTTCTCTTTATAAATACATTTGTTGAAGATCTAAGGGTTTAACCACTGAATCTGAAACATGATGGTAGATGCGTGAAATGATGTGGAATAAGTCTCTTCACCAAGGGGTATTTAAATAGGTGGCTGGCGCAGTTTTGTAGACAGCAAGGTTTTAGCTTTATTGATAAGTGGCCTTTGTTCTGGGGCTGCCTTGGCTTGCTGATGCCGGATGGCCTCCACCCTACTGGGGAAGGCGCCGCCATCTTGTCTGCAAACACAGATAGAGCTCTACAGGGAGGGTAACATTAAGAATCTACAGCAGGCCACAGAGCAGGTGATTAGAGACCCTGTAAGGTCCTTAGACTGGGTCTCATTAACATAAGATCACTGTCCTCAAAATCATTGTTGATCAATGATCTAATTATTGATCATCACTTAGATATGATTGGGCTATGTGAAACCTAGCTTAAACCTACAGCTGTCCTCCCCTTAAATGAGGCCTGTCCACCAGCATTTACATTTAGTCACGTCCCTCGTGATGCGGAGCAAGGCGGGGGTGTTGCTGTTATTTATAAATCTAGGTTTAGCTTATTAGCTGTTGGGGGTTACAAATATCACTCGTTTGAGCATCTGATTTTCCGCTCTGCTCAGGATATTATACATTGCCATGGTCAGAAGAATAAAAATCAGTCGTATTACTTTGTCACTGTATATAGGCCTCCTGGCCCATATTCTGAATTCTTAGATGAATTTGGTGCGTTCATCTCTAACTTGTCAACTAGTGTAGATAATGTTCTGATCATTGGTGACTTTAACATTCATATAAATAAGCCTTCTGATCCCCTCTGCAAATCATTTACGGAAATTGTGGATGCATTAGGATTTCGGCAATGCATTCGGGATTCGACGCACATTAGTGGAAATACCCTGGATCTGGTTCTCGCACGTGGTATTGCTGTCACGAATATTGACATCATGCCTCTTACATCAGTGTTGTCTGATCACTCACTTATTAAGTTTACAGTTTCGCTGCTGTGTTTAGTGGAACAACAACCTTATATATCATTACGGCGATGTATCAACTCCTCAACTAAGACTGAACTCGAAGCTAGACTGCCTGATGTCTTAGCTTCACATTTGACAAATACCCAGTCAGTAGACAGACTTGTGGATAGTTTAAACTCAGTGCTCAAAACTACACTCGACATGATTGCACCACCTGTGTTAAAACCGCGCTCCCCCAAATCACAGTCACCTTGGTTCAATGATTATCTGCGTGACCTCAAGCATAAAGCAAGAGCTCGAGAATGGAAATGGCGCCGTTCAAAATTTGAAATATTTCACCTTGCGTGGCGTGATGCTATCTTAGACTATAAGCATGCATTACTGGCTACAAAGCGGACTTACTACTCTGATTTGATCAACAAAAACTAGCATAACTCAAAGTTCTTCTTTGACACGGTGGCAACACTTTTGCATGGACAACCACCTGTAGTTCGCTCTCCTTTTACAGCACAAGATTTCCTGGATTACTTTGAGAAGAAAATAGAAGACATCAGGTTAAACATATCCCGGCATGCCTTAATCCAGCCACTACACCCTGCTATTGATGTGGGCGTCACTACTGAGGTATTACCTAGAGTTACAGAATTTGACAGTGTCTCACTAGGCATGCTGACAAAACTCGTAATGTCAGCAAAAAGCACAACCTGTTTATTTGATCCTATACCAACAAAACTGTTTAAGGACCTGTGGCCCACTCTTGGGCCGACTGTGGTGGAAATGATTAATCTTTCTTTAACTTCTGGATCTGTTCCTAAATCTGCAGTGATTAAACCATTACTTAAGAAACCTAATCTTGACTCTAGTGTATTGACAAACTATCGGCTGATATCAAATCTATCATTGCTCTCTAAAATTCTGGAAAAAGCAGCTCATAGACTATCTTACTGAGAATAATCTCTTTGAGCCACTGCAGTCTGCTTTTAGAAAATATCATTCCACAGAGACAGCTCTCACTAAAGTGGTGAATGATCTTCTGCTTACAATTGATTCGGACACCACTACTGTTCTGTTGCTGTTAGATCTCAGTGCTGCATTTGATACAGTGGATCATCATATTCTACTTGATAGGCTGGAAAATCATTTTGGGATTACTGGGAGTGCCCTTGCATGGCTGACGTCATACTTGACCAGTCGTTCTCACTGTGTTTTGTACAGTAACACTACCTCTAACCTTAGTGACATGAAATTTGGGGTTCCACAGGGGTCTGTCTTAGGCCCCCTGCTTTTCTCCCTTTATATAGCACCTCTTGGGCACATATTGCGGCGTTTTGGGATTACCTTTCACTGCTATGCAGATGATACTCAGTTATACATGCCGATAACTGCTGGTAATCTCGTTCACATAAAATCCTTGGAAGCTTGCCTTGCAGCAGTGAGAAGTTGGATGTCTAGAAACTTCCTACTTTTAAACTCTGATAAGACTGAAATGATGGTTCTTGGTCCAGTGAGACATCGGCATCAATTTGACCAGTTAACGCTCAGCCTCGGCTCGTGTGTCACACATCACACTGACAAAGTGAGGAACCTTGGGGCAATTTTTGATCCTTTGTTGTCCTTTGGCCTCCACATTAGAAATATTACTAGGATTGCTTTCTTCCACCTGCGAAATATAGCGAAGATTTGTCCCTTCCTGTCTATGGCTGATGCCGAGACCCTGATCCATGCATTTATCTCTTCTAAATAGGACTACTGCAATGCTCTATTTTCTGGCATTAGGGGTCTCCAATTGGTTAAAAATGCTGCAGCCAGACTTTTGACATGAAGCAGAAAGTTCAACCACATTACACCAATTTTAGCATCCCTTCACTGGCTTCCTGTCCCACTGAGATCAGATTTTAAGGTTCTGCTACTAACCTATAAAATCATTCATGGACTGGCACCTCCCTACCTAGCTGTCTGCGGGTCACAGAGCTTTCTCTTATCGTGCCCCTGTTCTGTGGAATGATCTCCCTGCATCAATAAAACAGTCAGATTCTGTGGAGACTTTCAAGTCCAGACTTAAGACGCACTTATTTTCCCTTTCATATGGCTAGCATACTGGTACAGGTTTGTTTTACACTTTTTACTCTTTTAATTCATTTATTAGTAATTGGAGCGGGCCGCGGCCTCAACTTTACCTAAATTCTGGGTCTTTTAGTGACGTTTAGGGCTAGTGGCCGACGATCACCTTAGTATTTCTCTGTTTCTTGTTGTTTAATGCTGACAAATTATACAGTATTTTTTGTCTTTCTGATGCCTGATTCTGTTTTTTTTTTTCTCTGTCTGTTTAAGGTGCAGCTCCATCCAGAGATGGGAGCTGTATTTGTGTTGGCGATCCTCCTGTCCTCTGCGCCAATAGCATTTCTTGTATATTCGTCCGTGAATTGTTCTGTGAATTGTTCTGTAATTTATGTTTGTATCATGGCCCAAGCAGAGGGTCACCGCTTTGAGTCTGGTCTGCTTGAGGCTTCTTCCTTAGAGGGAGTTTTTCCTTACCACTGTTGCTCTGGGGGTTGGTAAGGTTAGACCTTACCTGTGTGAAGTGCGTATCTGCATATCGTAATATCTGCAATAAATTGAAATTGGTATTCCATGTGACGTCAGTGACCCTATGGCCTTGGCGGAGGTTTGCGCTCTTCGAGTGCTTCGAGTGCTTCGAGTTTTTACTTGGAATCTTACTGAAATGACAACACGTTTGTGAACAAATTGCTCAGGATGTCTGTGGACTACTATTATGCTGTTATTATTTGAAAAGAGGCTGTGGAAATACCCCAGACGGTAGCCACAGAAGGAAAAGCCCTGCAAATAATAATAAGTAAATTAAAGAATAAAATTATAAGAACGAAATAATAATAAAAAGCCTAGAGTGACTCCACAGAGAAGAAAAAAAGGCAGAATGTGTGTGGATGGCAGCGCACTCACTGACTTGCAGAATGATGTCCAGGAGAGTGACATCCTGCAGTGTCTTGTCAATATTATTGTCCCGTTAGATCTACTCTTCCCTCCGTCACAGAAGGAGGAGTAGATACAGATAGCCTTCTCACGTCTCAGGAATGACCAGTATACGAACCTCCACTGGCTGGACTCTTGGATCGTCTCGAAGCGTTTCTCGACATCCTGGAACAGCAACTTCTCTGCGCAGCCCGTCTCACGTTTTTTCGTCTTTCTGTCATGAAATGAGTCAAATTTTCGTGATTTAAAACTATTACTAACCTTACTCCTACCCCTAACCTTAACCATAACCTAACCATACTCCTACTCCCCCGACCCCCCGCTTCACTTTTAATTTTGTGCAGCCATCACGGAATGAATTAGAATGAATTTGTGCTGCTGTGATGAAAATGAGGCGCTTTTCATCACAATATCACGAACCAATACATTAATGTATATTTCATGCTGTTGAATCATGACTTGCCGCGAGACTGGGTTGAAAATACACAACACAGTATATCAGATTACAGAGGATAACACAAAAAACAAACTTATTTCCATTGTGGTCCTGGAAAAAAAAAAAGAAAAAAAAAAAGTCCGGATCCTGTCCCTCCTTATCAGCCTTCACACAGGTCTCATCCTGGAGCAAATAATGATACCCCCTGTATTGGGAGCTTTCCACAACAGCTCGCTCTGTGTGATCAAGGTCCGTCATGTTAACTTGACTGACAGCCGGAGCCGGTGAGCGGAATGGAAGCTCCTCCCATTTGATGATGCCCTGGGGCGAATTTTCGCAGCAAAAGCAGAGCGTCCGTCGCCACGCAACCCCCGTGAATTTGTAGCGTCTCATAGCACCCGGTGTGAACGCGTTTTGATGAAAATCATCATCTATTTTTGCCATTCCTGCTCCTGCCTGCTCCCGTTCATTTTTATTCCCGTCCCATCCCAATCACGGGATTGATAAAATTTTGACTCCCATCCCGCGGGAATCCCGCAGGAATCACGTGACCCACGGGAATTCCCGAAAAATGTCATCCTCTACTCTCCAGTCATGTACAGTGAGGAAAATAAGTATTTGAACACCCTGCGATTTTGCAAGTTCTCCCCCTTAGAAATCATGGAGGGGTCTGAAATTTTCATCTTAGGTGCATGTCCACTGTGAGAGATATAATCCAAAAAAAAAAAAAAAAAAAAAAAATCCGGAAATCACAATGTATCATTTTTTTAAATAATTTATTTGCATGTTACTGCTGCAAATAAGTGATTCAACACTTGTGAAAATCAATGTTAATATTTGGTACAGTAGCCTTTGTTTGCAAGTACAGAGGTCAAATGTTTCCTGTATTTTTTCACCAGGTTTGCACACACTGCCGCAGGGATTTTGGTCCACTCCTCCATACAGATCTCTAGATCAGCCAGGTTATTGGGCTGTCGCTGAGAAACACAGAGTTTGAGCTCCCTCCAAAGATTTTCTATTGGATTTAGGTCTGGAGACTGGCTAGGCCACTCCAGAACCTTGATATGCTTCTTACGGAGCCATTCCTTGGTTATCCTGGCTGTGTGCTTCGGGTCATTGTCATGTTGGAAGACCCATCCACGACCCATCTTCAATGCTCTAACTGAGGGAAGGAGGTTGTTCCTCAAAATCTCGCAATACATGGCCCCGGTCATCCTCTCCTTAATACAGTGCAATCGTTCTGTCCCATGTGCAGAAAAACACCCCAAAGCATGATGCTTCCACCCCCATGCTTCACAGTAGGGACGGTGTTTTTGGGATGGTACTCAACATTCTTCTTCCTCCAAACACGGCAAGTGGAATTAAGACCAAAAAGTTCTATTTTGGTCTCATCTGTCCACATAACTTTCTCCAATGACTCCTCTGGATCATCCAAATGGTCATGGGCAAACTTAAGACGGGCCTGGACGTGTGCTGATTTAAGCAGGGGAACCTTCCGTGCCATGCATAATTTTAACCCATGACGTCTTAGTGTATTACCACAGCAACCTTGGAAACAGTGGTGCCAGCTCTCTTCAGGTCATTGACCAGCTCCTCCGTGCAGTTCTGGGCTGATTCCTCACCTTTCTTAGGATCATTGATACGCCACAAGGTGGGATCTTGCATGGAGCCCCAGTCCGAGGGAGATTGACAGTCATGTTTAGCTTCTTCCATTTTCTAATAATTGCTCCAACAGTTCATCTTTTTTTTCACCAAGATGCTTGTCAAGTGCCCTGTAGCCCTTTCCAGCCTTGTGGAGGTCTACAATTTTATCTCTGGTGTCTTTGGACAGCTCTTTGGTCTTAGCCATGTTAGTAGTTGGAGTCTTACTGATTGTGTGGGGTGGACAGGTGTCTTTATGCAGCTAAAGACATCAAATAGGTGCTTCTAATTTGGAATAAGTGGAGTGGATGTGAACTTTTTAGAGGCAAACTAACGGGTCTTTGAGGGCCAGAATTTTTGGTGATTGGCAGGTGTTCAAATACTTATTTGCAAATCATACATTGTGATTTCCGGATTTTTTTTTTTTTTTTTTGGATTATGTCTCTCACAGTGGACATGCACCTAAGATGAAAATTTCGGACTCCTCCATGATTTCTAAGTGAGAGAACTTGCAAGATCACAGGGTGTTCAAATACTTATTTTCCTCACTGTAAATGGAAGAGTGTGCCATCAACTTCTCACATGCTGTGCACTCTCTGACTCACAGAAAATGTTTTGTGGTAATTTTTTCTGTTGTGAGAGTAGCATACCCGTTACTCACGCAAAGAGAATGCAAACCACTGGCAAAATTTGGGGGCTCCCTCGCGCATTCCATTTGCAGTCTGTTTGCAGCCCAGTGAGATACCACCCCTAATGCTGACGTTTCAAATTCACAAAATACAGACACTATAAGCACTCACTATATGTCCTTTGACCTTCAGACTTCACCTATTTCTCCTGCTTGCTCAGGGTAGGGGTAAGGGTTAAGCCTTACTCATGTGAAATGGCTTGGGGTGATGTATGTTGCATTTTGTCACTTTATGAATAAATTTAATTTAAAGAAATTCAGACACTTCCTAAAGTGAACAACTTTGTTACTGATGGCAATAAAACTCTGGCATCCTGTTGGTACCAGCATTAAAAGAGTAGCTGTTCCACTGATGGTCACTGATATTTAACTACTGGACATTACAGATGATGCCTGCACACCGTCGTCAGCAACCAGAGGAGCCTCTTCAGCCAGAGACTGCTCCTTCCCAAGTGCAGGACCAACAGACGGAAAAACATCTTTGTCCCTCAGACTATCAGACTATCAAGTCCTCACTCAGGGGGAGGAGGATTAATAGGAAGACAGGGGATGGGAAGGAGAGGAACAGTAGTAGTCAGTAAACCAGTATGTCTGGTATTTATATTATATTTATATTGATACTCTGTGTGCTTCTTACCCTATGTGCTGCTATACAATGTGGCTGGAACCTCAATTTCCCTGAGGGAGTCTTCCCAAGGGATCAATAAAATTCTGTCTAATCTAATCTGGTATCGTGTGTGTGTGTGGTGTGTAAAATCTAATTGCCACTGTTGTGTTACTCTCCAGGTGTGCGTGGCTGTCTAAGTTCAGGACAGCAATCAGTGGCTGCAGATTGACCTGATGGAGGTGATGGTGGTGTCTGGGGTCCTCACCCAATGGCCGCTGTGACGCTGACGAATGGGTCACCAAGTACAGCATTCAGTACCGCACCGACGAAAGACTCAACTGGATCTATTACAAAGACCAGAGCGGAAACAACAGGGTCAGTAACTTGAAGTAAAAAGTTGCAATTTTTCAAGAACTGATTGGAATACACAATTACAGCAACATAAAACACACCCTTGCCATGTATCCTAATATTAAATTGCAATATTTATTACTATAAAAGACACAAATGATTTAGGTTTATTAGTTTATTCATAAAAATGTTAAATCTCATCATCCACCTTTTTCCTCTTTAGGTATTTTACGGAAACTCTGACCGCTCCTCCTCTGTGCAGACCCTCCTACGGCCGCCCATCGCGGCGCGCTATATCCGCCTGCTCCCCCTCGGATGGCACACGCGCATCGCTCTGCGCCTCGAGCTGCTGTCTGCATGAACAAATGCGTGTGACTTCATCCTCCCCCCTTGTCCTTAAACCACACCTGACCCTGTTCTTTAGACCCCAAGATCTGTGTGGCCTCCGCGTAACCTTTAAACCGTTTATAGAATAAATGTGAGTCAGTTTGGTGGTGAATGCATTCAGCTTGTTTGAAGCTTTTGCATTCACACTCACAAGCTCTGTCCTTCATTGTCTCTGCCAAACCGGCCTCGCACTGCAGGCTTCAATTTGGAGAGTTCTCAATAGGTTGTTCCATTTGTGATGAAAATGGCATAATTTCAAAGCGGTAATTAGCTTAGCTGTGGAGAGGGAGCGTTGCTATGGAGGTTGTATCCACAGGTTCTCTTCCAAGCCATCTGTTTCTTTCTCTGACAGTTTTTGAATGTTCACTGATATTTAACGGTCAACAGAGTCTGTGCTCCTCTCAGTTTTTTCGACTCTACGTACTTTAGGCACAGCTTTAAAAATGAGACTGTGAGATCTTCGCCATGAGTGGATTTTTGCAAATGTTCATCAAAATGTGGCGTCCAACCAGAAATAGAGACGGTGTCAACATGTTGGGGGCATTTCTACTTCAGAGGAAGAAGCCAGTCATATGAATTTTATTGTTTGTTGTTATGTTCCCAGTTGGGTTTTGGGTCTAGGTGCCCTTGAATGAACCGTCCAGATATTACAATTTAGCACATTTTAAAAATATTTGCAGACAAATCAAATTTAGATAACAAAATACATAATAAATAGAGGGGAATGAAACTGAAGTTTTGCAGTGAACATGATGAATTATTATTGTCATCTTTGTCACAGATTGTAGGCCAGGTGTCCAACAGTTTAGTCACATTCATGATGCTTTCATGTTTTTCAGTAGGGTTGGTGTGAGTACACGTCATAGTCGACTACAACTATCTTCTTCTTTTCGACTGGTTGGTTAATTAGATTTTCAGGCACAGCTCTCAAAGCAGAGACATGCAGAGACTGTGTCACTGAGGACTAATGGTGCCCAACTAGTGAACTAATGAAACAAACAAAAAAAAAAAGTGGCGGCCAAAATGGGTTTCCTCAGGAGGGTGGCTTCTCACCTTAGAGATAAGGTGAGAAGCTCGGCCATCAGGGGAGCTCAGAGTAGAGTCACTGCTCCTTCGCGTTAAAAGGAACCAGGAGGTGGTTCGGGTATCTGGTAAAGATGCCTCCTGGGTGCCTCCCAAGGGAGGTGTTCCAGGCACGTCCATCTGGGAGGAGACCCGGGAAGACCCAGGACTAGGTGGAGAGATTATATCTCCACCCCCTGGGAATGCCCAGGATCCCCCACTCAGAGGTGGTCAATGGCACGGGAAAGGGAAGTCTGGGGTCCCCTGCTGGAGCTGTTGCCCCGCGCCCCCCGATAAGCAGTTGAACAGCATGATGCTGCCACCACCATGCTTCACTGTAGGGATGGTGCCTAGTTTCCTCCAAACATGACGCCAGGTGGCCAGCTCTAGGAAGAGTCCTGGTGGATCTGAACATCTTCCATTTACGGATGATGGAGGTCACTGTGCTCATTGGGACCTTCAAAGCAGCAGAAATGTTTCTGTATCCTTCTCCAGATTTGTGCCTCGAGACAATCCTGTCTCAGAGGTCTACAGACAATTCCTTGACTTCATGCTTGGTTTGTGCTCTGACATGCACTGTCAACTGTGGGACCTTGTATGTAGACAGGTGTGTGTCTTTCCAAATCATGTCTAATTAACAGAATGTACCCCAGGTGAACTCCAATTAAGCTGTAGAAACATCTCAAGGATGATCAGTGGAAACAGGATGCAGCTCAATTTTTAGTTTCATGGCAAAGGCTGTGAATACTTATGTACGTGTGATTTACATTTGCAAAAAACAAACAAAAAAAAAACAAAACAAAACTTTTTGCACATTGTCATTATGGGGTATTGTGTGTAGAATTTTGCGGAAAGAAAAAGAATTTCATCCATTTTGGAATAAAGCCGTAACTTAACAAAATGTGGAAAAAGTGAAGCGCTGTGAATACTTTCTGGGTGCACTGTGAGGCATCTGATTAGCTGATGTGAAGGGCAGAGCAAAACAAAGATGCTTTTGGCATTCATCTGGTTCATCAGACACAATCTAATCACTTCAGACATGTTTTGCGCTCTTTTTAATTTGGTGGGTTTCAAGATGATAGCAATTGTTTTTGAGTTATTGTCTACACAAGCTGGCTGGGAAGGACTAACTCACTCACCCAATCATCTGCATTTTTGCTGTCCAAGCCCGACATTGTTACCAACTCAAGGAACACTAGAATAGTTGATAATGCTTTATTTTGTAAGGTTCTGCACCACAAAGATATGATACGATACGATATGATACGATGCAATACACTTTATTGTCCCTTCCGGGAAATTTGTCTTGGACTCCAAGAGCTGCACAAATAAAACTGCCATGGCATAATTACATAACTCATGGATATTGCACATAACTTAAGAGCTATAGTCTGTAACTGTGGAATGGTTTATAGAAGGGGGTGATAGATCATGTTTCAGTAGGCCACTGAAGCTTTTTTAGGGGAAGATATATTGTCCAAACAGAAAAATTATGTTTTTTATCCAAAGATCCCTTCGGGTGGAAATTACAACCCTTTTTAGGGTAGGAGTTAAAGGGGCCAAAACAGTGACATAGCCAAAATGTGGATTTTGACCTTTGAATATCTTTGTGCACCCTCAGTAAGCCTCATTGATCTTATGGTATATGAATGTATGGATGGAGTTCTCCCATTTAGCGTTATATTTTTCAAGGCTAACTGAGGGCGCCGCCTATAGGTGTCGCTTCAAGCCACAACTTTTGGTATTTTGGGCTACATTTGGGACCCTCCCAGGGCCTGCGCCCTGAATATGTCTTGCTCATTTATGCATATTTGGATACACTGGGACAAGTTCTTTCCAAATTTGCATAAATGGCGGTGGCTTAATTAGGGCGCTTTTGCATAGTTGGCGCACTTTATGTTAAGAACACGATATTTGCCGATTTTCATTTGGCCATATCTCGGTGCGCCCCCTATGGATTTCAGTGAAACTTGTTTTATTATGTTCTTCTGCATCTCTGCTATTCATGATAACGATATCAAGAAGGCGCCATACCCCTATTGCATTGGCAATAGGCGTATGTGTATTAGGAATAACTCGTTGCTTAGTCAGTGACCCCAACATGCCTTTTGTTTAACTGAAAAGACTGAATAGCAGCTTCAGGTATTCTGCTATAAACATCTCAAACATATAATCCCACCACCAGTGCTGCTGTTTGCTGTGTAATACTGGGATTAGACACAATGTGGCGCTGAATTAAAAAATAACACAATACTAAAATACCCTCGGTCATATGAGCGTTTTCTTCTTTATAATTTGCAGTTTTTTAAATAATTATTAAGATCCTACTGTCTTATGTTCAACAAAGCCCCTCAATCAATCAATCAATGACAAACAATATTTACTTTTTAACAGCACCTGCAGGAGGGCGTGCGTGTGTGTGTGTGTGTGTATACATGAGGTACAAGAGCGGAAGTTGTGCAAATCAAATAATATTTGTAGATCACCCTCCGTGCATTTGCAGGTATTAATGACACAAATTTAACTCTATAAGAAGTTAGCTTTGAGCTAGAGGAAGTTAGCGTTACGCGAACGTCTGCAAAGTGTCTTGTAAATGACTCCAGAGGTGTTATCAGGTTCCAAAAACAGTTTTTAGTTTTAGAAGTGTTTATTTCTCACTAGTGTTTACATAATATATGAGAAACATATATACTGTAGAGGTGGGCGGATTGATCCTAATATTGATAATATCAATACCAACGCTGGTATTGATATTGAACGATCCTCATGCAAAAAGATCGATACTCAAGCTTTTTTCTCTCCGGCGCGCAATGACTGCTGCGCACACATTCATCAAAGTCTACTCTCTCTCTGTAAGAGCAGGGCTGCACTGTGTCACACAACACGGAGCAGCGCACCCTTGTATTGTGGTTTGTCAGCCCTCTACCTCAGGAGACTTTGTTTTAAGTTGTCTTGAGTGATATTTTTTTAAACAAAAATGTTGATTGTGATAATAAAATATTGTTGTCATGTACAATGTTGGGCAAAATTCTATCCTAGGTCTTTTGGATCCTTTGGATCTATGAAGCTTAAATATGAAAAAGTATCGGTATCGATATTGGCAATACTGGGCCTGTATTTACTTGGTATCGGATCAATACCAAAATTCCTGGTATCGCCCACCTCTAATACTGTATAAACACGCAAAACGTAGCGATTTTGGAGAGACCAGCCACTGATGTCACAGTGCAGCTCGACTCTGATTGGCTGTCACCCCCGCCACTCAAACACAAAATGGAACAGATTGAAACAGAA
Organism: Thalassophryne amazonica; assembly: GCF_902500255.1. NCBI lineage: Eukaryota > Metazoa > Chordata > Actinopteri > Batrachoidiformes > Batrachoididae > Thalassophryne > Thalassophryne amazonica. Next base: position 140,019,024 of record NC_047104.1, on the reverse strand, counting down.
TGTGACTTTTTAACCTCTTAGAATACCTCTTTAAATATGTCAAGGTTAGCCATCTTTGAACTTGTCCAAGGTCTGTGTCCCAAGAATGGTCCCTGTGAATTTGCAGACTCTGGCAGTAATAGGACTGGACTTATGCTGAGCACAGACAGACAGACAGACAGACAGACAGACAGATGAATGCAAAGTCTTCACAATACCCAATGGCCATATTTGATGGCCTCGGGTAATAACTACAGGACTTATTTGTCTAGTCCATGAATTCACTGTTTGTTTCATAAACTCATGTCATCCATTCATGTTTCCATGACAGACACTTACTGAGCCAGCTTGCTCTTCCATGTCAAACTGGAAGTACGACAGGAGATTAAAAGATCAAAACAGGAGATAAATCTACAGCAAGCAGAGCGTGGTCATCTGTCAGCACTAATGGATGCTGCCGATCTGTCACCACGGGTGCTTAAACTGCCGGCTTTTAGGATGGGATGTGGGTCACATGGCGGTAATGGCAGGATGAGCTGGAGTTCACAGAGGAAAGGACAAAGAGATGGACAATTAAGAGTTCAGAGAGGCTTAGTGATGACCATTTGTTGGTTAGATTTCCTCTTTCATGTTGAAATATGTTTTTAATTTAATCTTTGGTGCCCTGCAGAGTGTCCATACCACAGACCGCTGGGTTTCGAAGCTGGGTCTGTGAGTCCAGACCAGATCACCTGTTCCAACCAAGACCAGTACACTGGCTGGTTCTCATCATGGCTCCCGAGCAAGGCCCGGCTCAACAGTCAGGGCTTCGGGTAGGTTCAAGGCAATAGGTACACTTTTTCAACATGTGGTTTTATTACAAGAACATCCAACTTGATTAAAGCTTGCTGCAAAAATTTTATTTCAATATCCTTAAATTGTCAAAATCTCAAAAATTTTGGGACTGTGAAGAGTGAAAGTTTCTCATATGGTTGCCCCAAAGTAAGATTTACCACAGTGTCAACAGTGAATTTTGAATGTTCAATCACAAATCACTTCTGCCACTCGTCTCCATCTATCCCACCCTGCCAGCACTCTCTTCTCACCACTCTATACCACATCCTTTGAACATTTAACTCCCAACCTCATCTGTGCTCCCTCTCATTCTCCATGTTGAGCTGAATGACCTTCATTCCCCTTCTCTCCAGAGTGTATGTCTCTCTCTCTCTCTCTCTCTCTCTCTCTCTCTAGGCTTCTTCTCTCTCTAGACTCCTCTCAACCTAATCCCTACTCTCACTAAAATCACCTACCTGGAGTAACAGCAGTCTGTCCAGCACAGCCAGTTAGGGTAGTATCATTGGGCTGCGACCGTTGGAGAGTAGTAGGAGATACAAAATTGCAACAAAATACTGAATTACAGATTATGTAAGGATTATGTATATTAAGGAGGTTATGTTTTTTGGTCGCTTCCGTTTGTTTGTTGGTTGGTTGGTTTGTTTAGCAGGATTCTCAAAAATCCTCAAACGTATTTCAATGAAAATTTTTACCAGGTTGTATCTTGGCCTAACTTAGAAGTTATTAAATTTTGGTAATGATTCCGAACAACGGCCGATCCAGTTAATTTTTTAAGGATTCTTTATCAGTGCAGGATAGGCTCAATTTCAACATTTCTGCATCTAACTTCATGAAGACGGGGTCACAAAGGCTGAACAAAAATTAAGTTACGACACAACAATAATTTAGTCATTTGTTTCTCTTCACTGAATAAATTTGTTAGTAGAAAATAAAAAAAAAGACTTGTGTAGTTCATGCGTTTCTCTTTATAAATACATTTGTTGAAGATCTAAGGGTTTAACCACTGAATCTGAAACATGAGGGTAGAATGCGTGGAAATGATGGTGGAATAGTCTCTTCACCAAGGGGTATTTAAATAGGTGGCTGGCGCAGTTTTGTAGACAGCAAGGTTTTAGCTTTATTGATAAGTGGCCCTTTGTTCTGGGCTGCCTTGGCTTGCTGATGCCGGATGGCCTCCACCCCTACTGGGAAGGCGCCGCCATCTTGTCTGCAAACACAGATAGAAGCTCTACAGGGAGGGTAACATTAAGAATCTACAGCAGGCCACAGAGCAGGTGATTAGAGACCCTGTAAGGTCCTTAGACTGGGTCTCATTAACATAAGATCACTTGTCCTCAAAATCATTTGTTGATCAATGATCTAATTATTGATCATCACTTAGATATGATTGGGCCTATGTGAAACCTAGCTTAAACCTACAGGCTGTCCTCCCCTTAAATGAGGCCTGTCCACCAGCATTTACATTTAGTCAACGTCCCTCGTGATGCGGAGCAAGGCGGGGGTGGTTGCTGTTATTTATAAATCTAGGTTTAGCTTATTAGCTGTTGGGGGTTACAAATATCACTCGTTTGAGCATCTGATTTTCCGCTCTGCTCAGGATATTATACATTGCCATGGTCAGAAGAATAAAAATCAGTCGTATTACTTTGTCACTGTATATAGGCCTCCTGGCCCATATTCTGAATTCTTAGATGAATTGGGTGCGTTCATCTCTAACTTGTCCAACTAGTGTAGATAAGGTTCTGATCATTGGTGACTTTAACATTCATATAAATAAGCCTTCTGATCCCCTCTGCAAATCAGTTTACGGAAATTGTGGATGCATTAGGATTTCGGCAATGCATTCGGGATTCGACGCACATTAGTGGAATACCCTGGATCTGGTTCTCCGCACGTGGTATTGCTGTCACGAATATTGACATCATGCCTCTTACATCAGTGTTGTCCTGATCACTCACCTTATTAAGTTTACAGTTTCGCTGCTGTGTTTAGTGGAACAACAACCTTATATATCATTACGGCGATGTATCAACTCCTCAACTAAGACTGAACTCGAAGCTAGAATGCCTGATGTCTTAGCTTCACATTTGACAAATACCCAGTCAGTAGACAGACTTGTGGATATTTTAAACTCAGTGCTCAAAACTACACTCGACATGATTGCACCACCTGTGTTAAAACCGCGCTCCCCCCAAATCACAGTCCACCTTGGTTCAATGATTATCTGCGTGAACCTCAAGCATAAAGCAAGAGCTCGAGAATGGGAATGGCGCCGTTCAAAATTTGAAATATTCACCTTGCGTGGCGTGATGCTATCTTAGACTATAAGCATGCATTACTGGCTACAAAGCGGACTTACTACTCTGATTTGATCACAAAAACTAGCATAACTCAAAGTTTCTTCTTTGACACGGTGGCAACACTGTTTGCATGGACAACCACCTGTATTCGCTCTCCTTTTACAGCACAAGATTTCCTGGATTACTTGAGAAGAAAATAGAAGACATCAGGTTAAACATATCCCGGCATGCCTTAATCCAGCCACTACACCCTGCTATTGATGTGGGCGTCACTACTGAGGTATTACCTAGAGTTACAGAATTTGACAGTGTCTCACTAGGCATGCTGACAAAACGCGTAATGTCAGCAAAAAGCACAACCTGTTTATTTGATCCTATACCAACAAAACTGTTTAAGGACCTGTGGCCCACTCTTGGGCCGACTGTGGTGGAAATGATTAATCTTTCTTTAACTTCTGGATCTGTTCCTAAATCTGCAGTGATTAAACCATTACTTAAGAAACCTAATCTTGACTCTAGTGTATTGACAAACCTATCGGCTGATATCAAATCTATCATTGCTCTCTAAAATTCTGGAAAAAGCAGCTCATAGACTATCTTACTGAGAATATCTCTTTGAGCCACTGCAGTCTGCTTTTAGAAAATATCATTCCACAGAGACAGCTCTCACTAAGTGGTGAATGATCTTCTGCTTACAATTGATTCGGACACCACTACTGTTCTGTTGCTGTTAGATCTCAGTGCTGCATTTGATACAGTGGATCATCATATTCTACTTGATAGGGCTGGAAAATCATTTGGGATTACTGGGAGTGCCCTTGCATGGCTGACGTCATACTTGACCAGTCGTTCTCACTGTGTTTTGTACAGTAACACTACCTCTAACCTTAGTGACATGAAATTTGGGGTTCCACAGGGGTCTGTCTTAGGCCCCCTGCTTTTCCTCCCTTTATATAGCACCTCTTGGGCACATATTGCGGCGTTTGGGATTACCTTTCACTGCTATGCAGATGATACTCAGTTATACATGCCGATAACTGCTGGTAATCTCGTTCACATAAAATCCTTGGAAGCTTGCCTTGCAGCAGTGAGAAGTTGGATGTCTAGAAACTTCCTACTTTTAAACTCTGATAAGACTGAAATGATGGTTCTTGGTCCAGTGAGACATCGGCATCAATTTGACCAGTTAACGCTCAGCCTCGGCTCGTGTGTCACACATCACACTGACAAGTGAGGAACCTTGGGGCAATTTTTGATCCTTTGTTGTCCTTTGGCCTCCACATTAGAAATATTACTAGGATTGCTTTCTTCCACCTGCGAAATATAGCGAAGATTTGTCCCTTCCTGTCTATGGCTGATGCCGAGACCCTGATCCATGCATTTATCTCTTCTAAATAGGAACTACTGCAATGCTCTATTTTCTGGCATTAGGGGTCTCCAATTGGTTAAAAATGCTGCAGCCAGACTTTTGACATGAAGCAGAAAGTTCAACCACATTACACCAATTTTAGCATCCCTTCACTGGCTTCCTGTCCCACTGAGATCAGATTTTAAGGTTCTGCTACTAACCTATAAAATCATTCATGGACTGGCACCTCCCTACCTAGCTGTCTGCGGGTCACAGAGCTTTCTCTTATCGTGCCCCTGTTCTGTGGAATGATCTCCCTGCATCAATAAAACAGTCAGATTCTGTGGAGACTTTCAAGTCCAGACTTAAGACGCACTTATTTTCCCTTTCATATGGCTAGCATACTGGTACAGGTTTGTTTTACACTTTTTACTCTTTAATTCATTTATTAGTAATTGGAGCGGGCCGCGGCCTCAACTTTACCTAAATTCTGGGTCTTTTAGTGACGTTTAGGGCTAGTGGCCGACGATCACCTTAGTATTTCTCTGTTTCTTGTTGTTTAATGCTGACAAATTATACAGTATTTTTTGTCTTTCTGATGCCTGATTCTGTTTTTTTTTTTTCTCTGTCTGTTTAAGGTGCAGCTCCATCCAGAGATGGGAGCTGTATTTGTGTTGGCGATCCTCCTGTCCTCTGCGCCAATAGCATTTCTTGTATATTCGTCCGTGAATTGTTCTGTGAATTGTTCTGTAATTTATGTTTGTATCATGGCCCAAGCAGAGGGTCACCGCTTTGAGTCTGGTCTGCTTGAGGCTTCTTCCTTAGAGGGAGTTTTTCCTTACCACTGTTGCTCTGGGGGTTGGTAAGGTTAGACCTTACCTGTGTGAAGTGCGTATCTGCATATCGTAATATCTGCAATAAATTGAAATTGGTATTCCATGTGACGTCAGTGACCCTATGGCCTTGGCGGAGGTTTGCGCTCTTCGAGTGCTTCGAGTTTTTACTTGGAATCTTACTGAAATGACAACACGTTTGTGAACAAATTGCTCAGGATGTCTGTGGACTACTATTATGCTGTTATTATTTGAAAAGAGGCTGTGGAAATACCCCAGACGGTAGCCACAGAAGGAAAAGCCCTGCAAATAATAATAAGTAAATTAAAGAATAAAATTATAAGAACGAAATAATAATAAAAAGCCTAGAGTGACTCCACAGAGAAGAAAAAAAGGCAGAATGTTGTGTGGATGGCAGCGCACTCACTGACTTGCAGAATGATGTCCAGGAGAGTGACATCCTGCAGTGTCTTGTCAATATTATTGTCCCGTTAGATCTACTCTTCCCTCCGTCACAGAAGGAGGAGTAGATACAGATAGCCTTCTCACGTCTCAGGAATGACCAGTATACGAACCTCCACTGGCTGACTCTTGGATCGTCTCGAAGCGTTTCTCGACATCCTGGAACAGCAACTTCTCTGCGCAGCCCGTCTCACGTTTTTTTCGTCTTTCTGTCATGAAATGAGTCAAATTTTCGTGATTTAAAACTATTACTAACCTTACTCCTACCCCTAACCTTAACCATAACCTAACCATACTCCTACTCCCCCGACCCCCCGCTTCACTTTTAATTTTGTGCAGCCATCACGGAATGAATTAGAATGAATTTGTGCTGCTGTGATGAAAATGAGGCGCTTTTCATCACAATATCACGAACCAATACATTAATGTATATTTCATGCTGTTGAATCATGACTTGCCGCGAGACTGGGTTGAAAATACACAACACAGTATATCAAATTACAGAGGATAACACAAAAAACAAACTTATTTCCATTGTGGTCCTGGAAAAAAAAAAAAGAAAAAAAAAAAGTCCGGATCCTGTCCCTCCTTATCAGCCTTCACACAGGTCTCATCCTGGAGCAAATAATGATACCCCCTGTATTGGGAGCTTTCCACAACAGCTCGCTCTGTGTGATCAAGGTCCGTCATGTTAACTTGACTGACAGCCGGAGCCGGTGAGCGGAATGGAAGCTCCTCCCATTTGATGATGCCCTGGGGCGAATTTTCGCAGCAAAAGCAGAGCGTCCGTCGCCACGCAACCCCCGTGAATTTGTAGCGTCTCATAGCACCCGGTGTGAACGCGTTTTGATGAAAATCATCATCTATTTTTGCCATTCCTGCTCCTGCCTGCTCCCGTTCATTTTTATTCCCGTCCCATCCCAATCACGGGATTGATAAAATTTGACTCCCATCCCGCGGGAATCCCGCAGGAATCACGTGACCCACGGGAATTCCCGAAAAATGTCATCCTCTACTCTCCAGTCATGTACAGTGAGGAAAAATAAGTATTTGAACACCCTGCGATTTTGCAAGTTCTCCCCCTTAGAAATCATGGAGGGGTCTGAAATTTTCATCTTAGGTGCATGTCCACTGTGAGAGATATAATCCAAAAAAAAAAAAAAAAAAAAAAAAAAATCCGGAAATCACAATGTATCATTTTTTAAAATAATTTATTTGCATGTTACTGCTGCAAATAAGTGATTCAACACTTGTGAAAATCAATGTTAATATTTGGTACAGTAGCCTTTGTTTGCAAGTACAGAGGTCAAATGTTTCCTGTATTTTTTCACCAGGTTTGCACACACTGCCGCAGGGATTTTGGTCCACTCCTCCATACAGATCTCTAGATCAGCCAGGTTATTGGGCTGTCGCTGAGAAACACAGAGTTTGAGCTCCCTCCAAAGATTTTCTATTGGATTTAGGTCTGGAGACTGGCTAGGCCACTCCAGAACCTTGATATGCTTCTTACGGAGCCATTCCTTGGTTATCCTGGCTGTGTGCTTCGGGTCATTGTCATGTTGGAAGACCCATCCACGACCCATCTTCAATGCTCTAACTGAGGGAAGGAGGTTGTTCCTCAAAATCTCGCAATACATGGCCCCGGTCATCCTCTCCTTAATACAGTGCAATCGTTCTGTCCCATGTGCAGAAAAACACCCCAAAGCATGATGCTTCCACCCCCATGCTTCACAGTAGGGACGGTGTTTTTGGGATGGTACTCAACATTCTTCTTCCTCCAAACACGGCAAGTGGAATTAAGACCAAAAAGTTCTATTTTGGTCTCATCTGTCCACATAACTTTCTCCAATGACTCCTCTGGATCATCCAAATGGTCATGGGCAAACTTAAGACGGGCCTGGACGTGTGCTGATTTAAGCAGGGGAACCTTCCGTGCCATGCATAATTTTAACCCATGACGTCTTAGTGTATTACCCACAGCAACCTTGGAAACAGTGGTGCCAGCTCTCTTCAGGTCATTGACCAGCTCCTCCGTGCAGTTCTGGGCTGATTCCTCACCTTTCTTAGGATCATTGATACGCCACAAGGTGGGATCTTGCATGGAGCCCCAGTCCGAGGGAGATTGACAGTCATGTTTAGCTTCTTCCATTTTCTAATAATTGCTCCAACAGTTCATCTTTTTTTTCACCAAGATGCTTGTCAAGTGCCCTGTAGCCCTTTCCAGCCTTGTGGAGGTCTACAATTTTATCTCTGGTGTCTTTGGACAGCTCTTTGGTCTTAGCCATGTTAGTAGTTGGAGTCTTACTGATTGTGTGGGGTGGACAGGTGTCTTTATGCAGCTAAAGACATCAAATAGGTGCTTCTAATTTGGAATAAGTGGAGTGGATGTGAACTTTTTAGAGGCAAACTAACGGGTCTTTGAGGGCCAGAATTTTTGGTGATTGGCAGGTGTTCAAATACTTATTTGCAAATCATACATTGTGATTTCCGGATTTTTTTTTTTTTTTTTGGATTATGTCTCTCACAGTGGACATGCACCTAAGATGAAAATTTCGGACTCCTCCATGATTTCTAAGTGAGAGAACTTGCAAGATCACAGGGTGTTCAAATACTTATTTTCCTCACTGTAAATGGAAGAGTGTGCCATCAACTTCTCACATGCTGTGCACTCTCTGACTCACAGAAAATGTTTTGTGGTAATTTTTCTGTTGTGAGAGTAGCATACCCGTTACTCACGCAAAGAGAATGCAAACACTGGCAAAATTTTGGGGGCTCCCTCGCGCATTCCATTTGCAGTCTGTTTGCAGCCCAGTGAGATACCACCCCTAATGCTGACGTTTCAAATTCACAAAATACAGACACTATAAGCACTCACTATATGTCCTTTGACCTTCAGACTTCACCTATTTCTCCTGCTTGCTCAGGGTAGGGGTAAGGGTTAAGCCTTACTCATGTGAAATGGCTTGGGGTGATGTATGTTGCATTTTGTCACTTTATGAATAAATTTAATTTAAAGAAATTCAGACACTTCCTAAAGTGAACAACTTTGTTACTGATGGCAATAAAACTCTGGCATCCTGTTGGTACCAGCATTAAAAGAGTAGCTGTTCCACTGATGGTCACTGATATTTAACTACTGGACATTACAGATGATGCCTGCACACCGTCGTCAGCAACCAGAGGAGCCTCTTCAGCCAGAGACTGCTCCTTCCCAAGTGCAGGACCAACAGACGGAAAAACATCTTTGTCCCTCAGACTATCAGACTATCAAGTCCTCACTCAGGGGGAGGAGGATTAATAGGAAGACAGGGGATGGGAAGGAGAGGAACAGTAGTAGTCAGTAAACCAGTATGTCTGGTATTTATATTATATTTATATTGATACTCTGTGTGCTTCTTACCCTATGTGCTGCTATACAATGTGGCTGGAACCTCAATTTCCCTGAGGGAGTCTTCCCAAGGGATCAATAAAATTCTGTCTAATCTAATCTGGTATCGTGTGTGTGTGTGTGTAAAATCTAATTGCCACTGTTGTGTTACTCTCCAGGTGTGCGTGGCTGTCTAAGTTCCAGGACAGCAATCAGTGGCTGCAGATTGACCTGATGGAGGTGATGGTGGTGTCTGGGGTCCTCACCCAAGGCCGCTGTGACGCTGACGAATGGGTCACCAAGTACAGCATTCAGTACCGCACCGACGAAAGACTCAACTGGATCTATTACAAAGACCAGAGCGGAAACAACAGGGTCAGTAACTTGAAGTAAAAGTTGCATTTTTCAAAGAACTGATTGGAATACACAATTACAGCAACATAAAACACACCCTTGCCATGTATCCTAATATTAAATTGCAATATTTATTACTATAAAAGACACAAATGATTTAGGTTTATTAGTTTATTCATAAAAATGTTAAATCTCATCATCCACCTTTTTCCTCTTTAGGTATTTTACGGAAACTCTGACCGCTCCTCCTCTGTGCAGACCCTCCTACGGCCGCCCATCGCGGCGCGCTATATCCGCCTGCTCCCCCTCGGATGGCACACGCGCATCGCTCTGCGCCTCGAGCTGCTGCTCTGCATGAACAAATGCGTGTGACTTCATCCTCCCCCCTTGTCCTTAAACCACACCTGACCCTGTTCTTTAGACCCCAAGATCTGTGTGGCCTCCGCGTAACCTTTAAACCGTTTATAGAATAAATGTGAGTCAGTTTGGTGGTGAATGCATTCAGCTTGTTTGAAGCTTTTGCATTCACACTCACAAGCTCTGTCCTTCATTGTCTCTGCCAAACCGGCCTCGCACTGCAGGCTTCAATTTGGAGAGTTCTCAATAGGTTGTTCCATTTGTGATGAAAATGGCATAATTTCAAAGCGGTAATTAGCTTAGCTGTGGAGAGGGAGCGTTGCTATGGAGGTTGTATCCACAGGTTCTCTTCCAAGCCATCTGTTTCTTTCTCTGACAGTTTTTGAATGTTCACTGATATTTAACGGTCAACAGAGTCTGTGCTCCTCTCAGTTTTTTCGACTCTACGTACTTTAGGCACAGCTTTAAAAATGAGACTGTGAGATCTTCGCCATGAGTGGATTTTTGCAAATGTTCATCAAAATGTGGCGTCCAACCAGAAATAGAGACGGTGTCAACATGTTGGGGGCATTTCTACTTCAGAGGAAGAAGCCAGTCATATGAATTTTATTGTTTGTTGTTATGTTCCCAGTTGGGTTTTGGGTCTAGGTGCCCTTGAATGAATGCCCGTCCAGATATTACAATTTAGCACATTTTAAAAATATTTGCAGACAAATCAAATTTAGATAACAAAATACATAAATAAATAGAGGGAGAATGAAACTGAAGTTTTGCAGTGAACATGATGAATTATTATTGTCATCTTTGTCACAGATTGTAGGCCAGGTGTCCAACAGTTTAGTCACATTCATGATGCTTTCATGTTTTTCAGTAGGGTTGGTGTGAGTACACGTCATAGTCGACTACAACTATCTTCTTCTTTTCGACTGGTTGGTTAATTAGATTTTCAGGCACAGCTCTCAAAAGCAGAGACATGCAGAGACTGTGTCACTGAGGACTAATGGTGCCCAACTAGTGAACTAATGAAACAAACAAACAAAAAAAAAAGTGGCGGCCAAAATGGGTTTCCTCAGGAGGGTGGCTTCTCACCTTAGAGATAAGGTGAGAAGCTCGGCCATCAGTGGGGAGCTCAGAGTAGAGTCACTGCTCCTTCGCGTTAAAAGGAACCAGCTGAGGTGGTTCGGGTATCTGGTAAAGATGCCTCCTGGGTGCCTCCCAAGGGAGGTGTTCCAGGCACGTCCATCTGGGAGGAGACCCCGGGGAAGACCCAGGACTAGGTGGAGAGATTATATCTCCACCCCTCCTGGGAATGCCCCAGGATCCCCCACTCAGAGGTGGTCAATGTGGCACGGGAAAGGGAAGTCTGGGGTCCCCTGCTGGAGCTGTTGCCCCCGCGACCCAAACCCAGATAAGCAGTTGAAGATGAGTGAGTGAGTGAAAAAAAATGTATGGACTCTGAGAACTGATTTAGGGTTATTTCAGGGTGCCGAATGTGAATCACATTTTTTTTGGCAATCTGCACATTCCATATTGACTGATTACACAAAAGTTGCTCATTCACTCAGGAGTTTGATGCCACTAATTTGGCGCAAAAGCAGCTTTGAAAGCAGGTTCTTGAAATGTGAACAAGAGCCGTAATATCGTTTATGGCACTGAAGAGGTGTGCGAGACTGCAGCTTTCGTTTCAATTTGTGTTGACCAGTGTTAGTCATCCCAACCCTACTTTTCTGATATTTTCAAAAATGAAACGTCAGTCATCTATATACACTTGCAGAAGTGAACATTCTTAATCCAATGCCTTTTTTCCCTTCTTCTTCATATTTTTGGACAACGTTTTGATTTCCCATGGTGCTTTGTGAAAGCATATCAATTTTATTCATGGTAGTTCTTTATTGTACCTTCAACCTGTCTCCTTCATGAAATAAATACTTAAATCATGTATGTTTTCATTTGGTTCTTGGAGAGATGAAGGCATTTTTGAAGACATATATTTTTTTCATGTATATATATATATATATATATATATATATATATATATATATATATATAATAAAATGTATTTTGCAGGTCTACACTCAATCATAATCATAAAATGGCAGGTCCAGCAGCATTCAGTGCACAAATAGCTCTTCCCACAAAGCTATTTTTAAGTCTGTTTGTTCTGGCCTTAAGTGCCCTGTATCGTCTGCCTGATGGCAATAATTCAAACAAATATTGTCCAGGATGGGAGGGGTCTCTGATTATAGTTCTTGCCTTCCTGAGACAACAACTTGTATACAGTTCCTCTAATGAAGGCAAGAGACAACCAGTGATCTTCTGGGCTGTGGTGACGACCCTCTGGAGAGCTTTCCTGTCTGTGACTGTGCAGCTGGAAAACCACACATAGACAGTAGGTCAAAATGCTCTCTATGGAGCAGCGATAGAAGGACACCAGCAGTCTCTGTGGCAGATGGTTATTCCTGAGAACCCTCAGGAAATAGAGTCTCTGCTGTGCCTTATTGATGGTAGCCATAGTATTTGTGTTCCAAGTCAGGCCGTCTCTCAAATACACGCCCAGAAAACAAAATTCAGAGACCCACTCCACACAGTCCCCATCGATGACCAGTGATGACTGTTTTCCTCCTTCTATAGTCCACCACCATCTCCTTTGTCTTTGAGGTGTTGAGGATCATTGTTCTTCCTACACCAGACCGACAACCGCTGCACCTCCTTTCTATAGGCGGACTCATCCTCACCAGAAATGAGTCCCACCACAGTAGTATCATCAGCAAACTTAATGATATTGTTGCTGAAGTGAGAGGGGGTGCAGTCATAAGTGTAGAGGGTGTAGAGCAAAGGACTCAGCACGCAGCCCTGAGGGGAGCCAGTGCTGAGGTTAATGGCCGAAGAGATGTGAGGGCCAACTCTCACCCTCTGAGAGCGGTCTGTGAGGAAGTCCAAGATCCACCGGCCAATGGAGTGGGACACCCCCAGGTCCAGCAACTTAATCACCAGCCTGCTTGGAAGGATGGTATTAAATGCTGAGCTAAAAACTGAGCTTGGGAAAACTGACTGAAATTTATGGATAGAGAGAGTTGGATGTTTATTTTTCAGCTTAATAAAGGAGTCATATAAGACTTTTTGAGACTACAAATCTGTTTTGTGCCAGCTGCTTTGAATGCAAAGAAGCTGTTGCTCATCACGCCCCCCTCCACCTGGAGGCTTAGCAGGAGCACCGTAATGCTGAACAGTCTGTGTGTTTCCCACAGACCATGTGAGTGTGTCCCCCAGACTACATACTATCATACTGCTGCACGATGGTGCCACCTTAATGGTGGTGCACAAGGAGTTTAACAATTCTACCTCACTGTTGTGACCAGTGATGGTACCAGAAATGACAATGTAACTTCTAAATTAACTCAATTTAAGAAAATTTAAAATGTATGCACACACACACACACACACACACTCGATGTTGGAAGGATCTACGGCCTTGGTGAAGGAATTTGGCTCCCCCTTCTCATCTATCCACTCCCCCCCCCCCCCCCCCCCCCCCAGCCTGCTGTTACCTAGCAATGTCAGACTTTACACACACACGGACAGAAACTGAGAAAAACTTAACTCATCTGCACACGATGCATGACTCCCTCCCTCCTCCCTCCAGCCCTATTACCCCCCCACGTGTCTCTCCACTCCCCTCACCCTGGCTTCCTCCCTGCCACCTCGAAGGCAGTGCATTTTTTACTGCTGCAGCCTTCAACTCCCCAAGCTGGGCGGTGCAGGCCCCTCCTGCTGCAGCCTTCACCCACTTTGCCTCAATTTGGATGACAGACTGCTTCAAGTTTAGTACACATAAACAATGTCAAATGTATATGTGTTGTCTTTAATTCTGATGTGTGTCATTATTACGGTAAACAAGTAATAATTGTGGATTAATTGTTGTAAGTGTAAATGTAATTTCGTTGTTGTTGCACTCGTGTAATGACAATGACAATAAATCTCATCTCATTTCTTATCTCATCGATGTTGCAATTATCAACCGTTTGTACACTTATTGTAAACACATTCTGCCATGATAAATCATGTGTTCTAAATCACTATGCTGGTGCTGTAGACTGTAAGAAAAACCCTAAAGGATTATTTATGGTCACAGCCTTCGGTTTAAGTCTCCAAGGACCACTAATTTCACTCATTTCTGTCCAACCACATGGAGTATTCCAAAGGAGACAAAGAGCCCTATTCTGACAATTAGTAGTGCACAATCTAAAACAAATACATTTAGGGTGTGTCCAAATCCACTCTGGCATAGGATGCAACGGGGGTTGCATTTATGACGGGTCAGGACCACGAGTGTGGCTTATGTATCCAGTGGCTTTGGATTTCCAATAAATGCACTGTAATTTTCCAAAAAGGCACTACAATTTTTGCAGTGAAAAACAGTTTCTGGTAAAGATGAGAGCAGCAATATTTTTTGAGTAAAAAAAAAACTTACCCAGAATAACTGGTCTGAAAAGAAGGAAAGTGGTTCATACAAGTAGCTTTTGTGCTGCTCCATTGTGCAGCACTTATTTGAGAAGATTAAGGTGCTTGTGATCAAGAGATTATACTACAGATTCCCACACAAAGACCCACAAAGATTACAATTCTCAGAGCAAACTGCAAAGTGTCCCTCATGGATCTTGAACAAAATCACACACTTGAGATGTTGCGGTATTTTGAAATGTGAAGCAACTGGATGGTCATTTGTTCTCCCTCCATGTCCTTCTTGGTAGTAACTAAGTTTCTCTGGTGTTACAATTAGCAAGGTCGAATTGAACCCAAAATGCAGGCAGCAATGAGGCAGCAGTTAAATGAAAAAACAGGTGATTTATTAATCCCAACAGCAGCAAACAATCCCAACCAGAGACAAACAGTCCAAACAAAATCACTAGGAATGAATCAAAAACACGAGGAATAACACAGAAGCACATGAAGAAAACAGGCAATCTTTAAATACTCACAAACAGCGTGAAACAGTTGGCAACTGAACAGAGGACAGGTGAACGCTTAAATACCATAACAAAATAATAAACAACAGGTGTGTGAAATCAGGGAGAGGTGACTAAAAAGTAAACAGACATCTGAAGGTGAGTAGAAAATAAAACTGTTGTGAAAGTGTAGTGACACGGACCCACAACAGGGGGCGCAAATGAACGGCCAATAGATGAGCCAAAAGTAACAATTTAATGTTGTGAAATGTGCACAACGAACATACAGACAATCTCAGAATATAATTACAGTCAATCCACAAAGGTGACGTGTGGGCAGGCTCGAGGATAGAAGACATCTGTCCTGAGAAGAGCCGGAACCACACGATTTCCGCCGCCACAGAACCTGGTGAATACTGGAGCCGCCAAGTCCCGAATTCTCAGGTGATCACCGTCCCCAACTGTCGGATCTGGTACTGCTGGCGAAGAACAAAGACAGTCAAGTGTGGGTGTGTGTACACCCAGTAACAACAGCGGTGGGAATGCCACCTCCACCTCTCACTCAATAACTGCAGAGTACTGTAGATTCCTCAGGGGAAAAGAGTGCCTTCAACGCTCTCTCAGCTTTCACCGACGGAGGTACCAGTACTCCTGCAGACACTCACAATATACAAATATTACAATCACAAACGGCTGAGGATATTACCTCCAATGAAGTATGATATCTCGGCAACGAGGTGGAGATGACGTCTGGTCTTTATGGAGTGAGAGGACGTTGAGTAGATGGGTGACAGCTGTCAAGAGGTAATGAGTGACAGCTGTCACCCCCGGCTGTGTCCATGGCGGCAGCGCCCTCTCGTGCCTGAAGCCCGCACTTCAGGCAGGGCGCCCTCTGGTGGTGGGCCAGCAGTACCTCCTCTTCTGGCGGCCCACACACAACAAAAACATTACAATAACAAAACGTAACAGAGAGATTCACAAAATTAAAATAAATTAAAATATCAAGTGCAACAGTGGAAAAACTGACATCCATCCATCCATCCATTTTCTACACCCACTTACTCCAATTAAGCAATTAAGGGTCATGGTGCTGGGGGGTGGGGGGCAGCTGGAGCCTATCCCAGTAGTTATAGGGTGTGAGGCAGGTGAACTATAAACAATCATTAGAAACTAAATCAAAGAACACATGCAGAAAATAAACATGGAACTCAAAAGTAAACAGAGTGCAACATGAAAAACCTAAGGACACATAATGAAACCTAATGAGCAAAAGCCTTTATTGTCATTGTACACATATGTATAAATACAACGAATGTTGTCCTCTGCATTTAACCCATCCTAATTACAGCTAGACACAATCCAACCACTAGCGGCAGTGGGCAGCCACAGTCCGGCACCTGGGGACCAACTCCAGATGTAGAAATGCTGCTGCCTTGATCAGGGGCAGAGAAAGGAGCAGACCCTAAATAAGCATCTTTTTGATTGTGGGAGGAAACCGGAGTGCCTGGAGGAAACCCACACAGACACGGGGAGAACATGCAAACTGCACACAGAAAGGCCACAGGTGGGAATTGCTCCCATGACCTTGCTGTGAGGCAACAGTGCTAACCACTAAGCCACCGTGCCACCTAAAGACAAGGTGAACTTGAGACAAGGGAGACATAACGACAACCCATACAGAGGACTGATCACAAAGACACAAGAGAGACAGACCCAGGACATAGACAGAGGAAAAACCACAAGAGGGACCCACAAGGATGACTGACAAGGGCGTGCACACACTGAATAAAAAAGGGACGTGGGCAGAAGACAATAAACATATAAATGTAGTCGCAGAAGGAGACAGAGCTCTGAATACAAACACACAAACCTAAGGCACAAACATGGGTGACGGGCGCACACACAACATCTGGTTTTGCTATTTTGTTTGCCATGGTACTGGGTTCTTTTGTTTGGTGTTCTCCCCTGCATCACTGTATTTTCCTCTGCACCTTCTACACTCTGTATCTCTCTCTTGACCCTCACTGTAATGCCTGAATACTATGTTTTTTTTCCACAAAGCACTCCAGTGGTTTCTCTGTGTTGTCTATTTTCATGTGGAGCAACGTACAGGTGTCTCTCTGTGCTTACTTTGGGTTTCAATGCGCTCCCGTCTCCCCTTTTGTTCTCCCCCATGTCCGTGTCTTTTTCCTTTATGTTGTTTGTGTTTTGTTGTTCCTACTCACTGTGATTTGTTCTTGAAAATGACAACTATATCAGTCAACAACTAGTAATGACACTTGCTGTATGTGCTGTGTGCTGCTTTGTGCCGGGTGTAAGATAGTACTCTTTGTGATGGTTTTCTTTTCATTTGTCACCCAGCAATACATTCTTACTCATACTGCATATTCCTTCTCCCATATCCATATACTGTCATTTATATATATGTGCATAAATCTTTGTCTCAAGTACACACATCTTCTCACATGCATATGAAGAGTTCACATGCAAAACCCAGTAAGTATTCTTCTCTTTAAATGGAGAAAATTGCAGTGGAGTTTTAAAGGAAACCATATTCGGAAATGCACAGACTTTCATCAATAAAATGAAAACAGTTTGTTTAAATTCTTTCATATTTTGCACACTGATGGTCCCCCTGACAGCCAGGTACAGTAGTGTTCAGAATAACAGTAGTGCTATGTGACTAAAAAGATTAATCCAGGTTTTGAGTATATTTTTTATTGTTACATGGGAAAGAAGGTACCAGTAGATTCAGTAGATTCTCACAAATCCAACAAGACCAAGCATTCATGATATGCACACTCTTAAGGCTATGAAACTAGGCTATTAGTAAAAACAAGTAGAAAAGGGGGAGTTCACAATAATAGTAGCATCTGCTGTTGACGCTACAAACTCAAAACTATTATGTTAAAACTGCTTTTTTAGCAATCCTGTGAATCACTAAACTAGTATTTAGTTGTATAACCACAGTTTTTCATGATTTCTTCACATCTGCGAGGCATTAATTTTGTTGGTTTGGAACCAAGATTTTGCTCATTTACTAGTGTGCTTGGGGTCATTGTCTTGGGGTCATTGTCTTGTTGAAACACCCGTTTCAAGGGCATGTCCTCTTCAGCATAAGGCAACATCACCTCTTCAAGTATTTTGACATATCCAAACTGATCCATGATACCTGGTATGCAATATATAGACCCAACACCATAGTAGGAGAAACATGCCCATATCATGATGCTTGCACCACCATGCTTCACTGTCTTCACTGTGAACTGTGGCTTGAATTCAGAGTTTGGGGGTCATCTCACAAACTGTCTGCGGCTCTTGGACCCAAAAAGAACAATTTTACTCTCATCAGTCCACAAAATATTCCTCCATTTCTCTTTAGGCCAGTTGATGTGTTCTTTGGCAAATTGTAACCTCTTCTGCACGTCTTTTATTTAACAGAGGGACTTTACCGGGGATTCTTGCAAATAAATTAGCTTCACACAAGTGTCTGTCACTGCACTTACAGGTAACTCCAGACTGTCTTTGATCATCCTGGAGCTGATCATTGGGTGAGCCTTTGCCATTCGGGTTATTCTTCTATCCATTTTGATGGTTATTTTACATTTTCTTCCACGCGTCTGTTTTTTTTTTTTTTTTTGTGTCCATTTTAAAGCATTGGAGATCATTGTAGATGAACAGCCTATAATTTTTTGCACCTGGTATAAGTTTTCCCCTCTCCAATCAACTTTTTAATCAAACTACACTGTTCTTCTGAACAATGTCTTGAACGTCCCATTTTCCTCAGGCTTTCAAAGAGAAAAGCATGTTCAACAGGTGCTGGCTTCATCCTTAAATAGGGGACACCTGATTCACACCTGTTTGTTCCACAAAATTGACGAACTCACTGACTGAATGCCACACTACTATTATTGTGAACACCTTTTCTACTTTTTTACTAATAGCCCAGTTTCATAGCCTTAAGAGTGTGCATATCATGAATGCTTGGTCTTGTTGGATTTGTGAGAATCTACTGAATCTACTGGTACCTTGTTTCCCATGTAACAATAAGAAATATACTCAAAACCTGGATTAATCTTTTTAGTCACATAGCACTACTATGAACACTACTGTACATGTTGGCCTCAACTAAAAATGTATGGTTTTGGAGATACTGTTGTGTGGGCCGCCAGAAGAGGAGGTACTGCTGGCCCACCACCAGAGGGCGCAGCCGCCTCACAGGAGCAGCCAGGGTGACAGCTGTCACGCATCACCTGCAACAGCTGTTACCAATCATCTGATCGGCAGGAGTATATCAGCAGGACGACGTCTCCACCTCTTTGCCGAGATATCGTTTCTACCGAGAAGGTAATAATCTCAGCTGACTGCTTGACAGTAACTTTTGTGATTTTTGTGAGTGATTGCAGAACTTTCCAACGAGAGGTGGAGGCAGCTTACCTGCCGTTCGGATTCCTGGGTGCGAACGCGCCCTCCTTTAATTGTTCTTTATTCCTCGCCAGCAGTACCAGGTCCGACACGCGGAGGCAGTGGCCACCTGGGAATTCGGGACTTGGCGGCTCCAGTATTCCCGGGGTCTGGTGGCGGAGGAAACCGTGTGGTTCCGGTTCTACTTTGGAGAGGCGTCTCCTATCTTCGAGCCTGCCCACACGACACCTGTGTGAATTTGACTTTGTCCATTATTGTAATCTGTTGTACTTGTTGTGCATATTCACAACAGTAAAGTGTGTTATTTGACCTACTCCACTGTCCGTTCATTTGCGCCCCCTGTTGTGGGTCCGTGTACTTACACTTTCACAACAGGATATCTCGGCCAACGTCATGGACCCCGTGGGGCGTCAACCGGCTGTTGAACGGCCAATGGAAGAACAGGGCGCACTGGCGTCCGCAGGAGGAATGATCGGTGAGTTGCAGCGGATCCTCACCGCTTTCACAGCTCGGTTGGATTTAATGACCGAGCAGAACGTCCTCCTTAACCGCAGGGTGGAGGCTCTCGCCGCGCAGGTGGAAGCGCGCCCTCAGGGCGCTGCTGCGGCTCTCCCTCCTGTCGACCCTGTGCGTAACAGTGACGTTCCACAGGTCGTTCAACGACCCCTCCTACCTTCCCCTGAAGCATACATAAGCCCTCCAGAGCCGTACGGGGGTTGTGTGGAGACATGCGCGGGCTTTCTTATGCAGTGTTCGCTCGTCTTCGCACAATGTCCCGTCATGTACGCGACTGATGCTAGTAAGATAGCTTATGTAATTAATCTGCTTCGCGGCAAGGCACGCGCTTGGGCTACAGCGCTTTGGGAGCAAAATTCACGGCTCCTTCTGACATATGATGGGTTTGTGAGGGAGTTCAGAACAGTGTTCGATCATCCAAATAGAGGAGAGACCGCTTCAGCCGTGCTGTTGTCAATGAGACAGGGGCGCCGGAGCGCAGCTGTTTATGCAGTCGACTTCCGCATCGCGGCTGCGAGGTCCGGCTGGAATAACGCTGCCCTCCGCGCCGCCTTCGTAAACGGACTGTCGTTGGTCCTGAAGGAGCTCCTGGTGGCCAAGGACGAACCGCGGGATTTAGACGGGCTTATTGATCTCGTTATACGATTAGACAATCGGTTAGAGGAACGCCGTCGGGAGCGAGGCGAAGGACGTGACCGGATACGCGCCGCCCCTCTCCCTTCCGGGTTCGAAAAGGGGCCGCCCTCCCCACGCTCCACAGCCGCAGCGCTTTGTGGGGCAACAGCTCCCCCTGTTGACGTTGTTAGGGAAACGCACAGGGCCAAAATGGGGAGGCTGATCCGTGGAGAGTGTTTTCTCTGCAGCTCAACAGAGCACACAGAGAGAGACTGCCCCAAACGGCCAAAACGTCAACACTCGCCCTTAGAGACTGGGCTAAGAGGGGGTCAAGACATTCAAGTGAGACGCACACAAATTGCCACACGACTCCCAGTCACAATCCTGAGCGGGGATTTAACCCTTCAAGCCCGAGCACTGGTGGACACGGGGTCAGAAGGGAATTTGCTAGACAGCAGATGGGCAAAGGAGGTAGGGCTCCCTCTGGTGGCGCTTCCTATGCCATTGCAGGTGCGGGCACTAGATGGCACCCTCCTCCCTTTACTCACACACAAGACACCACCAGTAACTCTGGTGGTGTCTGGAAACCACCGGGAGGAGATTGAGTTTTTTGTAACTCCTTCTACCTCCCGCGTGATTTTGGGCATCCCATGGATGTTAAAGCACAATCCCCGGATCGATTGGCCGTCTGGGGTGGTGGTTCAGTGGAGCGAAACCTGCCATCGGGTGTGTTTAGGATCCTCGGTTCCTCCCGGTTCCCAGGCTAAGGAGGAGGTCAAAGTCCCTCCCAATTTGACGGCAGTGCCGGTTGAGTACCACGATCTTGCTGACGTCTTCAGCAAGGATCTGGCACTCACCCTTCCCCCGCACCGTCCGTACGATTGTGCCATTGATTTGGTTCCAGGCGCTGAGTTCCCGTCCAGCAGGCTGTACAACCTCTCACGACCTGAGCGCGAATCAATGGAGACCTACATCCGGGACTCATTAGCTGCCGGGCTGACCCGGAACTCCACCTCCCCGATGGGGGCAGGTTTCTTTTTTGTGGGCAAGAAAGATGGCGGACTTCGTCCATGTATTGATTACAGGGGGCTGAATGAGATTACGGTTCGCAACCGATACCCGTTGCCATTATTAGATTCCGTGTTCACCCCCTGCATGGAGCCAAAATCTTTACTAAGCTGGATCTTAGAAATGCGTATCACCTGGTTCGGATCCGGAAGGGAGACGAATGGAAGACGGCATTTAACACCCCGTTAGGTCACTTTGAGTACCTGGTCATGCCGTTCGGCCTCACAAACACCCCCGCGACGTTCCAAGCATTGGTTAATGATGTCTTGCGGGATTTCCTGCACCGATTCGTCTTCGTATATCTAGACGATATCCTCATCTTTTCTCCGATATCCTGAGACTCATGTCCGGCATGTACGTCAGGTCCTGCAGCGGTTGTTGGAGAACCGGCTGTTTGTGAAGGGTGAGAAGTGCGAGTTTCACCGCACTTCTTTGTCCTTCCTGGGGTTCATCATCTCCCCCAACTCCGTCGCTCCTGATCCGGCCAAGGTTGCGGCGGTGAGAGACTGGCCCCAACCCACTAGCCGTAGGAAGCTGCAACAGTTCCTCGGCTTTGCAAATTTTTACAGGAGGTTCATTAAGGGGTATAGTCAGGTAGTTAGCCCCCTGACAGCCCTGACCTCACCAAAAGTCCCCTTCACCTGGTCGGATCGTTGCGATGCCGCGTTCAAGGAGTTGAAACGGCGCTTCTCGTCTGCACCCGTTCTGGTGCAGCCCGATCCTAGTCGCCAGTTAGTGGTTGAAGTGGACGCCTCGGACTCAGGGATAGGAGCTGTGCTTTCCCAGAGCGGGAGGACCGATAAGGTCCTTCACCCGTGTGCCTATTTTTCCCGCAGGTTGACCCCGGCCGAACGGAACTATGACGTCGGCAATCGAGAACTCCTTGCGGTGAAAGAGGCTCTTGAAGAGTGGAGACATCTGTTGGAGGGAACGTCCGTGCCATTCACGGTTTTCACTGACCACCGGAACCTGGAGTATATCAGGACCGCCAAGCGGCTGAACCCCAGGCAAGCCCGCTGGTCACTGTTCTTCGGCCGTTTTGACTTCCGGATCACCTACCGTCCCGGGACCAAGAACCAGAAATCGGATGCCTTGTCCCGGGTACATGAAGATGAAGTCAAAACGGAGTTGTCGGATCCACCGGAACCCATCACCCCGGAGTCCACTATCGTGGCCACCCTCACCTGGGACGTAGAGAGAACCGTCCGGGAGGCCCTGGCACGAAACCCGGACCCCGGGACTGGGCCGAAGAACAAACTCTACGTCCCACCAGAAGCTAGGGCTGCAGTCCTGGACTTCTGTCACGGTTCTAAGCTCTCCTGTCATCCAGGGGTGCGAAGAACCATGGCAGTTGTCCGGCAGCGCTTCTGGTGGGCGTCCCTAGAGGCCGACGTCCGGGATTATATCCAGGCCTGCACCACCTGCGCCAGGGGCAAGGCTGACCATCGCAGGGCTTCGGGACTGCTCCAGCCGCTGCCCGTGCCCCATCGCCCCTGGTCCCACATCGGCCTGGATTTTGTCACGGGCCTCCCGCCGTCCCAGGGCAACACCACCATCCTCACGATAGTGGACCGATTCTCCAAGGCGGCCCAGTTCGTGGCCCTCCCGAAGCTCCCGACGGCCCAGGAGACAGCGGACCTCCTGGTCCACCACGTCGTCCGGCTGCATGGGATACCATCGGACATCGTTTCGGATCGTGGTCCCCAGTTCTCCTCGCAAGTCTGGAGGAGCTTCTGCCGGGAACTGGGGGCCACGGTGAGTCTCTCATCCGGGTATCATCCCCAGACCAACGGGCAAGCAGAACGGGCCAATCAGGAGGTGGAGCAGGCCCTGCGTTGCGTGACAGCCGCGCACCCGGCGGCCTGGAGTACCCATCTGGCCTGGATCGAGTACGCCCATAACAGCCAGGTGTCGGCAGCCACCGGCCTCTCCCCTTTCGAGGTGTGTCTGGGGTACCAACCTCCTTTGTTTCCGGTTGGTTGAGGGAGAGGTCGGTGTGCCCTCGGTCCAGGCCCACCTACGGAAGTGCCGTCGGGTGTGGCGTGCCGCCCGTTCTGCCTTGCTGAAGGCCCGGATGAGGACGAAGGCCCATGCAGACCGTCGGCGGCCCCTACGTACCGGCCAGGGCAGGCAGTGTGGTTGTCTACAAAGGACATACCCCTTCAAGTGGACTCCCCCAAACTGCAGGACCGGTACATCGGTCCGTTCAAGATCATCAAGGTACTCAGTCCAGCCGCAGTGAGGCTTCAGCTTCCGGCCTCACTGCGGATCCATCCCGTTTTCCACGTGTCCTGGATTAAGCCCCATCACACCTCACCCCTCTGTACTCCCGGTCCGGCACCACCTCCTGCCCGGATCATCGATGGCGAGCCGGCTTGGACTGTGCGCCGGCTCTTGGATGTCCGTAGGATGGGCCGGGGCTTCCAGTATTTGGTGGACTGGGAGGGGTACGGACCTGAAGAACGCTCCTGGGTGAAGAGGAGCTTCATCCTGGACCCGGCCCTCCTGGCCGATTTCTACCGCCGCCACCCGGACAAACCTGGTCGGGTGCCAGGAGGCGCCCGTTGAGGGGGGGGTCCTGTTGTGTGGGCCGCCAGAAGAGGAGGTACTGCTGGCCTACCACCAGAGGGCGCAGCCGCCTCACAGGAGCAGCCAGGGTGACAGCTGTCACGCATCACCTGCAACAGCTGTTACCAATCATCTGATCGGCAGGAGTATATCAGCAGGACGACGTCTCCACCTCTTTGCCGAGATATCGTTTCTACCGAGAAGGTAATAATCTCAGCTGACTGCTTGACAGTAACTTTTGTGATTTTTGTGAGTGATTGCAGAACTTTCCAACGAGAGGTGGAGGCAGCTTACCTGCCGTTCGGATTCCTGGGTGCGAACGCGCCCTCCTTTAATTGTTCTTTATTCCTCACCAGCAGTACCAGGTCCGACACGCGGAGGCAGTGGCCACCTGGGAATTGGGGACTTGGCGGCTCCAGTATTCCCGGGGTCTGGTGGCGGAGGAAACCGTGTGGTTCCGGTTCTACTTTGGAGAGGCGTCTCCTATCTTCGAGCCTGCCCACACGACACCTGTGTGAATTTGACTTTGTCCATTATTGTAATCTGTTGTACTTGTTGTGCATATTCACAACAGTAAAGTGTGTTATTTGACCTACTCCATTGTCCGTTCATTTGCGCCCCCTGTTGTGGGTCCGTGTACTTACACTTTCACAACAGATACTGGGTTTTGCATCTGAACTCTTCATATATTCTCAACTGCTCAACACACAGCACTCTGTTGGGGTATCTGAACAAGTGCTGGAATGGATCCAGATCTGCTGTGATTGAAAAATGAAGCAGGAAGAATTTCAGTCGATCTCTGTTACTGTCCTGTCGCTGTGGGTAGATGTCCATCTGTGACATTGCCATAGTCCGAGTGACCCCAGCAGGTTTGCTGTGAGGTCCTGCAGGTAGGTCTCAGATGCAGTGTACTTCATTTCCCTTCCTCAACATAAGCTTATATACTCCATCTCGTTGCTTTTTTTTGTTCAACAAATGAACCATGTGAGCAGCTGGAAAATGTACAGTTGGCTTTTATTATGAGATCCATCATTTTAAAGTAGAATGATCAGATAGAGTCTGTTCTTATTTACACCCTGTACGAAGCGGTAAACAGATCCATGAAAACAACTAAAAGGTGTTTCAGGAAACACATTCATGTGAACAAAAATTCTCCTTCCTGTCTCATTTCATGTAACATCTTGGGTTTAAAGCCTCGATTAACATCTGAGGCTTTGCATTATTAAATAAGGCTGCGGGTCACTGGCAAGACAGTTTGTCATCACTGTCTCAGTAAGAACACACACAGACCCACAACAGCAGACATTTACCATCATTATCAATCAGTCGTGATTTACCTGCCCTGGGCTCTGTTCAAGGACAAATCAGAAAAAAAGGAAAAAAAATGTATTGCAGTGATGTCTTGCTAATGGGTACTTCTCTTAATCATAGTCTCTTGCAGAAAGGCTGTTCCTGTTCTACTTTTGGCTCCAATTGAAGTGGTCATTATTCAGTGAGTACATTTTGCTTGTCATTGTTTCATTCTTGGACAGATGAGGAAAAAAACCCAACAAGCCTTCTGTAATTGTTGTTCATACACCAATTTATAAATCCTGCTTTCTTTTGTTCCCACGAGATTTTAGGCAGTACTTTAAAGCCCCATTTTTACTTTCATGGTGATCCATTGTGGAAGGTCACAGTCCATGTAAAGATGACAAACTGTCCTGTGGAGGTCACGGTTCCCCATAAATATGATCTAGCGTGATGTTGTGTAATGATGTAACAAGACAGTCTTGCCTGCAGTGAGATGATGTAACTTGTCTGTGTAGCATGCAGTTTGCCGATGTGGTGTGATGACAAAACACGGCTGTCTAGTGGGAAGTGTGATGATTAACTTGTCAGTGTAGCATGCAGCTTGATGTAAATCGTCGCTGTAGTGTGCAGCGTGATGATGTAACTCGTCGGTGTAGCGTGCAGTATGATGTACCATGTTGTTCTAGTGGAAGGTGTGATGATGTAAAGTGTCTGTCTTGCATGCAGCGTGATGATGTAAGTCGTCGGTGCAGCGTGATGATGTACCATGTTGTTCTAGTGGAAGGTGTGGTGATGTAACTCGTCTGTCTTGCATGCAGTGTGATGTAACTCGTTGGTGTAGCATGCAGTGGGATGATGTAACTCAGCAGTGTAGCGTGCAGTGTGATGATGTAACTTGTGGGAATTGCGTGCAGTGTGATGACGTAACTCGTGGGTTTAGCATGCAGTGTAACTCGCCGGGGTAGCATGCAGTGTGATGATGTACAATCCCAGAAGCCTCTGGCCCACATTTACACTGACAAGATGAGGAAGAAAGCTCAGAGTCCTGGCAGACAGCTCTCATCCTCTGTCCTGTCGGGGATTCGTGCAGTGTGATGATGTAACCCGTCAGTATAGCGTGCAATGTTATGACGTATCTCATCGGGGATTCGTGTAGTGTGATGATGTAACTCATCGGTGTAGCATGCAGTGTGATGATGCAACTCATTGGTGTACCCTGCAGTGTGACGATGTAACTTGGTGTAGCGTGTAGTGTGATTTTAACTCATCGGTGTAGCCTGCAGTGTGATGTAACTCATTGGGATAGCGTGCAGTGCGATGTAACTCATCAGTGTTGTGTGCAGTGTGATGATGCAACTCATTGGTGTACCCTGCAGTGTGACGATGTAACTTGGTGTAGCTTGTAGTGTGATGTAACTCATCGGTGTAGCCTGCAGTGTGATGTAACTCATTGGGATAGCGTGCAGTGCGATGTAACTCATCGGTGTTGTGTGCAGTGTGATGATGTAACTCGTCGGTGTATAGCGTGCAGTGTGATGATGTAACTCGTCGGTGTATAGCGTGCAGTGTGATGATGTAACTCGTCGGTGTATAGCGTGCAGTGTGATGATGTAACTCGTCGGTGTATAGCGTGCAGTGTGATGATGTAACTCGTCGGTGTATAGCGTGCAGTGTGATGATGTAACTCGTCGGTGTATAGCGTGCAGTGTGATGATGTAACTCGTCGGTGTATAGCGTGCAGTGTGATGATGTAACTCGTCGGTGTATAGCGTGCAGTGTGATGACGTAACTCTGTCGCATGCAGTGGATGGTGTAACTTGTTGGTTTGCATGTAGTGTGATGTAACTCGGTGTAGCGTGCAGTGGATGGTGTAACTTGTCAGTTTGGCGTGTAGTGTGATGATGTAACTCGTCAGTGCAGTGTGGAGTGTGATGATGTAACCTGTCGGGGTAGCATGCAGTGTGATGTAACTCATTGGTGTATAGCTGTAGTGTGATGACATAACTCGGTGTAACGTGCAGTGTGATGATGTAACTCGTTGGTATATAGCGTGCAGTGTGATGATGTAACTCGTCAGTGTATAGTGTGTAGTGTGATGACATAACTCGGTTTAGCGTGCAGCATGATGTAACCCCTCTGTGTTGCGTGCAGTGAAATGATGTTACTCGTTGGTAGAACATGCAGTGTGATGATATAACTGGTCAGTGTAGCGTGTAGTGTGATGATGTTACTCGACGGTGTAGCATGTAGTGAGATGATGTTACTCGACGGTGTAGCATGTAGTGAAATGATGTTACTCGACAGTGTAGCATGTAGTGAAATGATGTTACTCGACGGTGTAGCATGTAGTGAAATGATGTTACTCGACGGTGTAGCATGTAGTGAAATGATGTTACTCGTCGGTGTAGCATGTAGTGAAATGATGTTACTCGTCGGTGTAGCGTGCAGTGTGATGACGTAACGTCTAACTTATTATAGCTGCAGTATAACTTTAGCGTAACCGTGCTTCTCAAAAACCTCCCAATCATGTCATGGCGTGTACAACACTATAGGTTCCCCACAATTCCAAGGAATTTGTGAGGGAATTTTTTTTTGGGGGGGGATGATTTTTAAAAATCAGTAAGTTTAAAAAAGACCACAGAACAATGATGGAATATTGTGGTTCATTAAGGACACGCTCCCAGGATCCATATCCATGAAATTGAGACCGAGGCTTCAGCTTTTAATCCACAACGGAGGAAGGAACAGAGGAAAAAGGGAGGACGAGAAGGAAACCAAAACATTTCAGGACACAAAAATGTTCTATACAATCTTAAAAATAATTAGGCAGGAAGTAAATGCATATATGAAGAATGTAGTTAATGAAATTTTTCCCTGATTATGATTATTGATGTTACCCAATAAAATAAAACACATAAAAGTTCAATTGAACATTTACAAGCACACGGACACGCAGCTTTTAAAAAATGTGCAGAGAAAATGCAAACAGACATTCAGATGGTAATGGTTACACACGATGCCCTTTTTTCAGATTTCCCTGTTTTTATGTTGAGCACTTAGATGTTGTTAGTTACACATCACTGTGATCAACATCTCAGCATGACGTTCTGTTAAGGCGACATTTAAACTAAAATCCACAGGGCAGTGAGCAGCTTGGACAGAACGGATAACCATGTGCGCACAATCTCACCGAGCGTGCCAAGTGTGCTGCTTTAAAAATAAAAACAGTGGACAGACAAAGTCTTCACAAAATGTCTCAAACTGGTGTTAATGAGGGTGATGGGTGTGGTTGAGGAATTAGGGGTCAGGCTTTGTCTCTTGTACTAAATATCATGTTTGGATGTAATTTATCATCAGAATAAAAACTGATCAACTTTGGACTTTTTTGGTGAAATGAAAAAAAAAAAGGTGACAAAACAAAATAACTGTCATTACGATATTAAAATGAACTAAAGTGACATTCACCAATAAATATTCCTTGCCACATATTGTATTATCAACACATAAATATCTATGCATTTCTTTGTCGAAACTAAAGCTCTTGCAATTACACATTAATTCTATATTTCCTTATAGTATACCCATATATCCTACATACTGTGTCATTTATAGCTTATAATCCTTGAATTCATAATAAACATTTAATAAATAATGCTGATAGAAATTTCTTTTCTTATCAAATATTAGATTAAAAACACTGGACTTTATTGACCACTGGGGGAGACAGTGGCATGTGATGTGTTGCAATAGAGTCCTCTGAGCACAAGATGGCAGCAGAGAGGCCTTCTTGTGGAAGGAGCAGCTTCTTCTGAAGTTCTGACCTTCATCACAGCCGCTTGTCTGAAGCAGTGAAACATGACGTCTGCATCTACCATGATGGAGCCACGCCAGAGGCGGTATAATGGTTGATGCTTTCAGAGCGCTGTCTCCTTCAGGTCGTTGAGGTTTGGCATCCTGGCTCTGGAGGCGCGTGTAAATGTGGGTCCGTTCTGGCCTGGTTTGATACCCAGCTGTTCGGGAGTGTACTGACCGCCTTCTGCTCGCTGCAGAGCCGAGACGTGCCAGCTGGACTCAATCTGTCCTGGCAGGGGGTAGCTGGCTTTGCGGCTCTTCGCCTGAGCAGAGCTGCTCACGCCGGTATGCCCCCTGCTGTCTGCGTGGCCTCGGCTCTCGGTGTAGCCCACTTTGGAGGCGGCCTGAGGGGGGTTGGGGAGAGGAGCCTGGAAGCGGAGGTCTTGGGTCGGGGGAGGCGGAGGAGGCTGTCCTTGGTTTGAGGGAGAAGGGGAGAGGTGGAGGAGCTTCCGCAGTGACTTCAGTGGTTGGCTCTGACCAAAAAAACAAACAAACAAAAAAAAAACCCAAAAGTGGATTTGTAATGTAATAAATATATTACATCTATTTCACAGTAATTACAACACAAATCTTGTGACTCCATTTCAGGATTAATTCCGCAACACACTGAAACACATTAACACCATTTATCGACTGGCACTTAAAAAAACAAAAGGAATCAGATTAAAAACTTCAACACGTGAGTGTGGGTCACCAGAGGGCGTATTCAACTTTCTTTGTGTGAGCTGACTCAACAAACCATAAAATCACAAACAGAACTAGAGCACCGCTCTCGTAGAGAGCAAACCTCCACCAACACTAGTTTCCAATTCCAAAAAATTTTTACCTTGGAAAACATTTTCAAGGTCAAAGTCCTGTTAAAAGTGACTTTTCATAAGCTAAATGATATGAAATGTCAGGAGTATGTATTTAGTTCATCCACTTGAATCAAAGTTTTTTGTGGTGGTGTCAGGTTTTTTTTGGTTTCTGAATTCTTTTTTCAGATAAATTTCACAGAACATCGGTTATCTTTGCTATGCACAATTTGTCATTGTCGTTTTGGCACTTGGTTTCCAACAGATAACTAACTGGAAGATAGAAAAACATGCATAAAATTGTAACTTCCGTCCAATTTTGGTGGTGTGGGTAAATCCATAACAGAAAAATGAGATTGTGGCACTTTTTGATTTTGTGTACATTTTACATTTAAAATGTACACCAAATTGGCTTTTCAATATTAAATTCAAATGCCCACAAAATCCACAATCCGGATCAGATCCAGATGAAACTTTGTCAGGTGATAGTGAGTCCCAGTCTGTATTTAGTTCATGACTGGGGCATGTTTGATTATAATATAAAATATACATTAAATCGGGTTTTCAATGTTAAATTTAAATGGACAAAAAATCTGTAATCCAGATCAGATTTGGTATCCAGATCAAGGATACCAGCTCTATATATCGGGATCAAGGACACCAAATATGAAAGAAATGTGATCTTTGTTGACAGAGTTATGAATTTTTGACAATTGGTTCAGTGTTAAATGGTAAATGGACTGCATTTATATAGCGCTTTTCTTCGGCATCAGACGCTCAAAGCGCTTTACAATAATGCCTCACATTCACCTCGATGTCAGGGTGCTGCCATACAAGGTGCTCACTACACACTGGGAGCAATAGGGGATTAAGGACCTTGCCCAAGGGCCCTTAGTGATTTTCCAGTCAGGCAGGGATTTGAACTGAGGAGCTTCTGGTCTCAAGCCCAACACCTTAGCCACTAGACCATTACCAGCTCCTCAAAATATTCCCAACCACCTTCTCAAGACACTCTCCTTGCACATCACCATCTGCATCTTTTACCACCCAAACCTGCTGCACATCTTTTCCAGCTCTGTTCCTTTGTCTGGCCAATCGGTACAAGTCCTTTTCTCCTTCCTTACTATTTACCTTCTTGTACAGCTCACAATATGTCTTTTCCTTAGCTTTTGCCACTTCTCTTTTCACCGTATGGCACACCTCCTTGTACTCCTGTCTACTTTCTTCATCACTCCGACTATCCCAATTCTTTTTCACCAACCTCTTTCTCCTTATGCTTTCCTGAACATCTTTGTTCCACCACCAAGTCTCCTTGTCTTCCTTCTACTGTCCAGGTGACACACCCAGTACCTTCCTAGCTCAACACATCTGCAGTACTTTTCTAGTTGTCCATTTTCAGATCTCTTCAGAGACGTTCTATCGGATTCAGGTCTAGACTCTGGCTGGGCCACTCAAGGACATTCACAGAGTTGTCCTGAAGCCACTCCTTTGATATCTTGGCTGTGTGCTTAGGGTCAATGTCCTGCTGAAAGATGAACCGCCCCCCCAGTCTGAGGTTGAGTGCTCTGGAGCAGGTTTTCATCCGGGATGACTCTATACATTGCTGCATTAATCTTTCTCTCAATCTTGACTAGTCTCGCAGTTCCTGCCACTGAAAAACATCCCCACAGCATGATACTGCCACCACCGTGCTTCACTGTAAGGGTGAGTGCCTCGAGAATTTTAATTCTCATGGTCTGAGACTCCATTCTGGCTGCCATGTGCTTTTTACTAAGGAGTGACATCCATCTGGCCACTCTACCATACAGGCCTGATTGGTGGATTGCTGCAGAGATGGTTGTCCTTCTGGACAGTACTCCTCTCTCCACAGAGGAATGCTGGAATTCTGACAGAGAAGAACATTGGGTTCTTGGTCACCTCCCTGACTAAGGCCTTTCTCCCCTGATCGCTCAGTTTAAATGGGTGGCCAGCTCTAGGAAGACTCCTAGAGGATCTGAACATCTTTCATTTGCAGATGATGGAGGCCACTGTGTTCATTGTGACCTTCAAAGCAGCAGAAATGTTTCTGTACCTTCCCCAAATTTTGCCTCGAAACAATCTTGTCTCAGACGTATACAGACAGTTCCTTTGAGTTCATGCTTGGTGTGTGCTCTGACATGCACTGTCAACTGTGGGACTGACAGGTGGGTGTCTTTCCAAATCATGTCCAATCAACTGAATTTACCCCAGGTGGACTCCAATTAAGTTGTAGAAACATCATACACCTGAGCTCAATTTTGAGCTTCATGGCAAAGGCTGTGAATACTGGTACTTATGCACATGTGACTTCTTAGTTTTTAAACATTTTAATAAATTTTATGGGGTATTGTGTGTAGAATTTAGAGGAAAAAAAGAATTTCATCCATTTTGGAATAAGGCTGTAACATAACAAAATGTGGAAAAAGTGAAGCGCTGCGAATATTTTCCAGACACACTGTGTGTGTGTGTATATATGTATGTATGTATGTATATATGTATGTATGTATATATGTGAAGCCTCACAGGACATGTTCTGGCATGTCCAGCTCATGCACAATCACAATCGGATATTTACACGACTGGAAAGCAACCGGAATCCGTCTGAAATCCACCTGAAAGCTGTCCTGTGATGAACGGAGCCGTGGCGCGTCCCTCCGCTTTTCTTTCCATGAAAAAACTCCTGTAACGGTGGAAAGTGCCGGAAAAAGTGCTGATGTCCACATCTTCTGCCTTTTTGTGAAAGTCAGACGAGTCCCGGATCAACAAAGCCTTCATGTTGGAAATGATCTGGTTGTTTCAGCGGGGTGTCAGCCTGTCGATGGGGGCTGGGAGCGCGCCGCGCTCTCAGGAGTTGTGGGCCGTCCTTAAAGCGGCAGTAACACTCCGTAATCTGTTTAATCCCCATAAAATTGTCCCTGAAAGCCATATTAATTTTTCGAACGGTGTCCACCTGGAGGTCTCTCACAGTTTCTGGAAAAAAATTGATGCAGCAAAGCTCCAAATCGTTCAGACATTTATTCGCAATAAAAATCCGCAGAGAGGGGTGGACCACACCTCACTCAAAGCCTGCTCACAGGCGAATGACGCAACCGACAGGCATGAAAAAACTCACGCATGCGCACAAGGGTTCAAGCTTGTCTGACGCAATCACACGTGATTCAAATCCATATGGTTTTTTAAAAAAATAAGGTCGGATACTTTTCCAATAGACCTCGTATAGCACAATTTTATTTGAAATGTTCTGCCACATGAATGAAAGCATGGGTGGCGCCATGGGGGTGCTGGAGCTCCCCTGGATTTGTCATAGCACCCCCACAGCACCCTCAAGAAAATAATTCCTTTCCAAACATTGTAAAGTTGTGGCTTTTGCAGTCCTCTCCTTTATGGTGCGTTGTGAGAGAATCTCATATGTGCCGTCATTTGTTGCGATTCTCAGAATGTCTCTCAGACTGACTGACTGTCTATAGCAATCCATTTTGCTGTCGCATTGGGTTCTCAGCAGGATTTTTTCTCAGTGTAATAGGATGGAAAAATCACCTTAAGAAGCCTGGGGTTCGGGGAGTGCTTAGACTTCGACCCTGCTGAAGCTTTTGCTTTATGGGTTTATAAAGGGCCTTCTTTGGTGTTTTTTAAACTTCAAAATGGAGGGTAATTAGAAATGAATCTTGAAGTAAAAAAATTATAATTTGTAAGGATTTTCTATAGTAAACTGCTGTGTATAAATTAGCCCCTGTCCAGTGACACACATTCATACACTCTTCCAGGTTTTGGCCTGATGCCTCAGTTCTTTTGGCTTTAAAGTAAGGGTGTAACACAGATAAAAAAACAAAAACAAAAACTATGGCTTTACTTAACAAAATTTGACCCTCCAAAATGCAGGCAATAGTGTTTCAGAGGGATATAAATGTAAAATGTTACTTTGGCATCGATCTCCCCTACAACACTTGCGCCTTGAGCGCTGCAGCACAGCTGTGCAAAGACTGTGACACTGGGATAATTTCTCCCTGACAGAACAAAGAACGTCTCATTTTGGGGGAAAACAGCTTTGGTTGGTTGTAGTATGCTGTCTGTTTTACAACGTTTGGAAAGAGGTGTCATTTGATTTAAAAAGCCAATTCGCTTTTAAGTTATTGATTGTGGAATGATCCGTCTTTCCACTCAGCAGAGAGCTGCAGCAAATTCCACAACACACACAGACATGGAGCGGATGATATTATCATTATTATTATTATTTTCATGAGTGACACTAACTTTAGTTTAGGAGCCAGAGAAGCGGGCGATATTAATGTTCAGAGATCCATGTCGTTGGCTGGCCCACAAAAAAGACATGTTAATGATGAACGAATAAAAACTGTCCGTGTGAAGCGGTGGATGATTTTCACAGAAAGAGTCCTGCTTAGAGACTCAGAACCAGGAGGTCCACAATCAAGTTAGAGAAATGATTATTTTCCCATTACACACCCTCAAAAACAACGTAACGGCCCAACTGCAGTGTAATTTTTTATTATAACAGCGTAACGGACCATTGCGCTGTTATAATGCTGGTGAGAACCCTCCGTTTGTGAGCTTCTCTTGCCTTTGTTTATCTAACGTAGTTTGCTGAAACCTCACGCTGCAGTGTGTTTCATTGAATGATTTGCTGGTATCAGCTGTGTGTGCTGCATTTAGGTGATATTTAAGACTCGAAGTACTCCACTGATAAAAAAAAAAAACTGTCTGTGATTAAAAAATTGTTGCCATTAATTAGTTAATGTGTTAAAGCGATAATAATGCGTTAACTTGTCCAGCACTAGTATATATATACAACCCCTGGAATATGGAATCACTCAATTCTGAGGAAAAAATTATGGAATCATGTGCATTTATTGATGATGTAATGACAGCCATCTCCCCAGTGTCTTTACCTGACATGCAGCCCCATATCATCAATGACTGTGGAAATTTACATGTTCTCTTCAGGCAGTCATCTTTATAAATCCCATTGGAAAGGCACCAAACAAAAGTTCCAGCATCATCACCTTGCCCAATGCAGATTCGAGATTCATCACTGAATATGACTTTCATCCAGTCATCCACAGTCCACGATTGCTTTTCCTTAGCCCATTGTAACCTTGTTTTTTTCTGTTTAGGTGTTAATGATGGCTTTCGTTTAGCTTTTCTGTATGTAAATCCCATTTCCTTTAGGCGGTTTCTTACAGTTCGGTGACAGACGTTGACTCCAGTTTCCTCCCATTCGTTCCTCATTTGTTTTGTTGTGCATTTTTCGATTTTTGAGACATATTGCTTTAAGTTTCCTGTCTTGACGCTTTGATGTCTTCCTTGGTCTACCAGTATGTTTGCCTTTAACAACCTTCCCATGTTGTTTGTATTTGGTCCAGAGTTTAGACACAGCTGACTGTGAACAACCAACATCTTTTGCAACATTGCGTGATGATTTACCCTCTTTTAAGAGTTTGATAATCCTCTCCTTTGTTTCAATTGACATCTCTCGTGTTGGAGCCATGATTCATGTCAGTCCACTTGGTGCAACAGGTCTCCAAGGTGTGATCACTCCTTTTTAGATGCAGACTAATGAGCAGATCTGATTTGATGCAGGTGTTAGTTTTGGGGATGAAAATTTACAGGGTGATTCCATAATTTATTCCTCAGAATTGAGTGATTCCATATTTTTTTTCCTCTGCTTGGTCTAAAAAAGTAACCGTTACTGACTGCCACAATTTTTTTTTCTTGATTTCTTATAGTGTTTCTTAAAGCCAGAAAGTTGCCATTTGAAATGACTTTAGTTTTGTGTCATGTCTGTGATCTGCTTTTTTTCTACAAAATTAAACAACTGAATGAACATCCTCTGAGGCCGGTGATTCCATAATTTTTGCCAGGGGTTGTGTGTGTGTGTGTGTATATATGTGTATATGTGTATATATATATATATATATGTATATGTATATATATGTATATGTATATACACACACACATACAAACCAAGGCATTCTATACATTTAAGAAAAGTTTGATGACATTTTTTGTGTGTCCAACTCAAAAGTTGCTCTCAAGTAATGTTTGCTTATTGTCCTGCAACAGTGAAATGAAATCTGTGTGCATGGTGTCACGCAGAGTAAATATGGGCTCCCATTACAAATAAACATGTCTAAAACAAGCCATTGCATCCCTCAAGTTTTTACTTGTACAAACAGAATTGAGGTTGTTTAACATGAAACTGTGTGTGTGTGTGTGTGTTGTCATTTCGGCTGCTCCCGTTTTTGGGTCGGGGTCGCCACAGTGGATGCAGCCAGATCAGCATTGGTATTTGGCACAAGTTTTACGCCGGATGCCCTTCCTGACACAGCGCCAGTTTTACCTGGAGAAACACACACAGCCGCCGGTGTTCCAAAGAGGTCTCCCATCCAGGTACTAACCAGATGCCGCACTGCTTAGCTTCTGAGATCTGATGGGATCAGGCTCACACAGAGCAGACCAGCTTGAAACTCCAACCATCTGTAAGTATACACTATCAGTCACTATCAGTCCTAAGCTTCCTTTAGCTGAAAGGTAACCCCTGTGAGCACCACTGGACGTGAGACTAGCTGTTAGCAAACTGACAGCTGTTCAAAACAAACATGAGCAGAAGGGCATCAGGAACAGTGGCCCCTGTGGGCCCCAAGGTCTGGGAGACATATTGCATCATCACTAACAGACGGTCGGAGACAATCTGTGTACAAACACAAAGCATTAGTCATACATACCTGGGAATGTGAGTCCACTGGTTTATCTGGGGGCCAGTCACTAACTCTCTCTCTCTCCCTCCCTCTTTCCCTCTCTCTTTCTCTCTCTCGTTCCCTTTCTCTGTCTCTGTCCCGGCTCTGCTCCCGCTCTCTGTCTCTGTCTCGGGATCTCTCGCGGGTTTTCCGACGGCTGCCATGGTGAGAAGATGACTTGGATGCTCTCTGCAGTGACAGGTGTTCTTGTCCATTACCAGGAACCTGTCATTTCAGACAAAAAAAATAGGAGATGGGTAGCCATTGCAGATAATGTGTTTAGCATAAATTTATACAACCATTTCCATCACGTAATAAAATCACAGCTCAAGTCCTGAAGAAGTTCTTTATGCCATAGAGTTATATATATGTAGGTAGGTAGAGACACCACTTCCATTGCATTGGCTAATGGATGTGAAGGTGGCAGCCATATTTTGAGGGACACCTATGTGCTCCAAACAAAGGCGCATGATAGTGAAAATGATTCCTCTCATGAAATTTGTTAGATTTAAAAAAAAGTCTCAACAAATTTTCATGAAATATGGCATAACTGGAAGTTTAGCTGGTTGGTTTTTAATTAGCCAGTTGTTGCTTATAAAATATCAGGTTACCATGTAATATAATCTTTCAGGACCTGTGTATTAATTTAGCTGTGAATCTCTTGAAATGTGCTAAAAATATATCAATTAAAACTGGTCTCATTCAAAATACAGTGAGGAAAATAAGTATTTGAATCCCTGTCAGTTTTGCAGGTTTTCCCACCGACAAAGAATGGAGAGGTCTGGAATTTTTATCGTAGGTACACTTCAACTGTGAGAGACAGAATCTAAAAAAAAATAAAAAAATCATTGTATGATTTTTAAATAATTAATTTGTATTTTGTTGCATAAAATAAGTATTTGAACACCTACCAACCAGCAAGAATTCTGGCTGTCACAGACCTGTTAATTTTTCTTTAAGAAGCCCTCTTATTCTGCACTCTTTACCTGTATTAATTGCACCTGTTTTATCTTGTTACCTGTATAAAAGACACCTGTTCACACACTCAGTCAATCACGCTCCAACTTGTCCACCATAGCCAAAACAAAGAGCTGTCTAAGGACATCAGGGACAAAACTGTAGACCTGCACAAGGCTGGGATGGACTACAGGACAACAGGCAAGCAGATTGGTAGAAGACAACAACTGTTATGATTATTTATTAAAAAGTGGAAGAAACACAAGATGACTGTTAATCTCCCTCGGTCTGGGATTCCATGCAAGATCTCACTTTGTGGGGTAAGGATGATTCTGAGAAAGCTCAGAACTACACAGGAGGACCTGGTCAATGACCTGAAGAGAGCTGGGACCACAGTCACAAAGATTACATTAGTAACACATGATGCTGTCATGGTTTAAAATCCTGCAGGGCAGCAAGGTCCCCCTGCTCAAGCCAGCACACGTCCAGGCCCATTTGAAGTTCACCAGTGACCATCTGGATGATCCAGAGGAGGCATGGCTGAAGGTCATGTGGTCAGATGAGACCAGAATAGAGCTTTTTTGAGTCAACTCCAC
Source organism: Thalassophryne amazonica (assembly GCF_902500255.1). Classification (NCBI taxonomy): domain Eukaryota; kingdom Metazoa; phylum Chordata; class Actinopteri; order Batrachoidiformes; family Batrachoididae; genus Thalassophryne; species Thalassophryne amazonica. Next base: position 139,980,790 of record NC_047104.1, on the reverse strand, counting down.
TTACTATGTTTAGAGGATGAGAACAACCCCAAGAAAACCATTCCAACCATGAAGCATGGGATTGGAAACATCATACTCTGGCGGTGCTCTTCTGCAAAGGGGACAGGACGACTGCACCGTAATGAAGGGAGGATGGATGGGGTCATGTATTGCGAGATTTTGGCAAATAACCTCCTTCCCTCAGTAAGAGCATTGAAGATGGGTCATGGCTGGGTCTTCCAGCATGACAATGACCCCAAACACACAGCCAGGGCAACTAAGGAGGGGCTCTGTAAGAAGCATTTTAAGGTCCTGGAGTGGCCTGGCCAGTCTCCAGACCTGAACTCAATAGAAAATCTTTGGAGGGAGCCGAAACTCCAAACCTGAAACATTTGGAGAAGATCTGTATGGAGGAGTGGACCAAAATCCCTGCTGCAGTGTGTGAAAACTTCAAGAACTACAGGAAATGTCTGACCTCTGTAATGGCAGACAAATGTTTCTGTACCAATTGTTAAGCTCTGTTTTTCTAGGGGATCAAATACTTATTTTATGCAACAAAGTGCAAATTAATTATTTAAGAATCATACAATGTGATTTTCTGGATTTTTTTTTAGATTCTGTCTCTCACAGTTGAAGTGTACCTAAGATAAAAAAAACAGACCTCTCCATTCTTTGTAAGTGGGAAAACCTGCAAAACTGACAGGGGGTCACAATACTTATTTTCCCCACTGTATACAATTCCCTAAACCTCCAGCTACAGCGGGTGTGCATCACTCACACAACCAAGTTACAAACTGACAGACTTGCAGTGAAAGACCTTTGATCTGATTTGAGGATCAGCCAAGAACATAACGATCTTAGTTTGAAAAAAAAGGGTCAAACATCTGGATAAAATATGACAGTCTATAATGATATTTAGAATGGCTATTAAGAGGAACTGGTTAAAGATACACTTACAGCTACTATTAAATATTAATGTTAAGATATACATTACCTTCCTATTTGTCACATGACCTATTACCATGGATGATCTGGAGAGGTCAAACTCATTTAGAATTGCTGCTTCAAGGAACTGGTTAAAGACACATCCAGTGAGACAAAAAAATATTTGATCCATTGTTGATTTTGGAAGTTTTGCCATCTACAAAGAATGGAGAGAGCTGTCATTTTTATCGTTAGGTACACTTCAACTGTGAGAGGCAGAATCTAAAAAAAATAAGAAAATAACATTGTATGATTTTTAAATAATTAATTTGCATTTTATTGCAAGAAATAAGTACTATTTGACACAATAGAAAGATCCTTCAGGTTTCGAGTTTCAGCTCCCTCCAAAGATTTTCTATTGAGTTCAGGTCTGGAGACTGGCTAGGCCACTCCAGGGCCTTAAAATGCTTCTTACAGAACCACTCCTTAGTTGGCCTGGCTGTGTGTTTGGGGTCATTGTGATGCTGGAAGATCCAGCCATGACCCATCTACATTACTCTTACTGAGGGAATGAGGTTGTTTTCCAAAATCTCACAATACATGACCCCATCCATGCTCCCTTTAATAGAGTAAAGTCGTCCTGTCTGCTTTGCAGAAAAGCACCCCCAAAAATGATGTTTCCATCTCCATGCTTCACAGTCGGGACAGTGTTCTTGGGGCTGTTCTCATTCTCTAAACACAGCGAGTAGAGTTTGGTCTCATCTGACCATATGACCTTCTCCCATGCCTCCTCTGGATCATCCAGATGGTCACTGGTGAACTTTAAACGGGTCTGGACATGTGCTGGCTTGAGCAGGGGGACCTTGCTGCCCTGCAGGATTTTAAACCATGACGCCGTAGTGTGTTATTAATGTAATCTTTGTGACTGTGGTCCCAGCTCTCTTCAGGTCATTGACCAGGTCCTCCCGTGTAATTCTGGGCTTTCTCAGAATCATCCTTACCCCACAAGGCAAGATCTTGCATGGAATCCCAGACGAAGGGAGACTGACAGTCATCTTGTGTTTCTTTCATTTTATAATAATTACACCAACAGTTGTTGTCTTCTCACCAAGATGCTTACCTATTGTCTTGTAGCCACCCCTCTTGTGCAGGTCTACAATTTTGTCCCTAGTGTCCTTTGATAGCTCTTTGGTCTTGACCATGGTGGATAAGTTGGAGTGTGATAGATTAGGTGTTTGGACAGATGCCTTTTATACAGGTAACAAGTTCAAACAGGTGCAGTTAATACAGGTAAAGAGTGCAGAACAGGAGGGCTTCTTAAAGAAAAACTAACAGGTCGGTGAGAGCCAGAATTCTTGCTGGTTAGTAGGTGATCAAATACTTATTTCATGCAATAAAATGCAAATTAATTATTTAAAAATCATTCAATGTGATTTTCTGATTTTTTTCTTTTAAGATTCTGCCTCTCACAGTTGACGTGTACCTATGATAAAAATTACAGACCTCTCCATTCTTTGTAGGTGGGAAAACCTGCAAAATTGACAGCGGATCAAATACTTATTTGCCTCACTCTATAGTGACTATTAAACACCAAGATGAAGTCATGCATCATCTTTCTAATCGTCACATGATCTTGTGACCTTTGGTGACCTTGAAAAGTAAACCTGAAGGTCATAATGGCTTAATTTAAACAGTTTTGAGCCAATTTGAATGAAACTTGGTGGAAGGGTTGTGTATCAGTCAAGGATAAAGTGGTTCTATTTTGACAGAACTAATTCAAAGTCAGACAGACAACCATATATTATTGAACTTAGTGTTATGCATGAATTTACATGAATGTGTGTCATACATGGGTGTTACACTCTGATTCATGTTCAAATATTTATTAGTCAATATGCATATGCAAATCTAAGTAAAACAAAACAAGAAATCACTTGAGTGTAAATCTTCACCAGCAGCAAACATATCCCTTTTAATGTCCTCACACCCAAAACATTTAGCAGATTAGTGCAGGTTTCTGCAATATCGTGATAAGGATCAATATTTTTGACAAGTGGCCAGTTCACTGTAAGTATTTGAGGGCCTACAGCAATACACTAAAAGATTAGTAAAACCTAAAATGATTAAATTTATGAGCTTAAAAAACACCTGCTTCATTGGTTGTATGTTATTTTATAGTCTGAACTATTTACATCCATTTGTAGAACTTGTTAGCATACAATGTGCAGCCATCTTGCTGAGGTATGCCCCTCCCAAGATGGCAGCAAAGTTCATGTATCATTTTGCCTGAGTTTCCCGTCTACCTTTATACATACCTTATATATAACTCTATGTTTCATGCAGCCAGCTAGCAGCACCAGACAAAACACAAGCTGGTGATGGCACTTCGTGGCATCGATGCACAGAAAGAATGAAAGTCTGCGGAAGTTGTTTACAAACACATAGAACTGGTTGACAGCATGATTCATCATAAGTGTCTGGTTTATGTTGTTGCGGTGCAAAATGTTCCTGAATGATCATGACCTTTACATGATGATTGTTTTATATGAAAAGGATGAGTCTCCACGTGCAGCAGCAGAAGCCTTAGCGTGCACATGGTAGCCTTCAAAGCAATGTGACTTTAGGTCACATTTAATACAGAAAAACATAGAGACATAGAGACACCGTGCAGCAAATCAGACTCTAAATGCTTTTGAAATCCTGTCAGGTTCGTAATTTATTCTCCCCATCTCGTCTGGAAAGTTCACTGGAAAAATCAACCAGCGTTTGAGAGGATTTCAAACCAGGTCAGCCTGTGACACAGTCCGAGAATTAACATGCATGTATTGATGAGGTTAGATTACTGGTGAGGTGGTGTAGGGGGCAGCAGGCTGGTGTTGTACCATAGGCGAGGCCACTACAGGTAGAACTTTGACAGCCGAGTTGTGCTTTAAGCTATTCCTAGAGCTAAAGAGAGGGAAAAGGCTTTTCTTGATGCTGGGGTTCCTCCCGTCCTCCACGTCTGTCTGTGGGGCAGAAGATGCACAGCCACAAAGCTCAACACAAATGTGTCAGTGCTGTCACAAAACGACTACACCCGATTCTCAGCCATACACAGAAAGACAAGTAAACGCCGGAATAAAAAGGTGAGACAAAGTTAGTACAGGCTGAACACACAGTGGTTACATTGTCTAGGAAGATAACAGCATAACTTGATTTGACAGTTTTTAACTTTGTGTTAAAGAAAGAAAGAAAGAAAGAACTTCTAATTTTTGAGGGAAAAAACTTACAGATCTGCTCTGTCTGATATTTCACAGAACAGAACACACAAACCAAAGGGAAGCTTTTAAAGTCCTATTCAGACAGGATGAGGTGGGGAAATGTAATTGTTAACAGAGTTTCTCAGTGATTTCTGTAGAGTCTGAATGCACCATTTCAATCATTTTTTTTACAGACTGCACATTAGGGAGTGTAAAGGATTTTGTCAAGGACCCCAGTGCAGAGATCCACAACAAAGGATCGTTAGAACAGATTTCATTAAACTAAATGATAACAATAATAACTAGAAGCACTCAGAGAGTGCAAACCTCCGCCAAGGCCGTGGGGTCACTGACGCCATAACATCTACACGCCATGGAATCACTGAACCTAAAAAAGTCTAATAATGATGTTTGCTCAGTAGTAAAAAAAAAAAAGTTTCATCTGTTGTGACTGGATAGCATGTATCCTTAGCGCTTGGCATCACAGTTTATTGCAACTTGCACCTTTCCCAGAACCTACTGTCATCTGAGCACTGATACTGATATTGCATGTGCTTATAGACAAAAACAAATAAGAGACAAAATTCAATTTATTATTCAACTAAACTGCAAATATATGAATTTTTTAACATTTATGAAACACTTCTCTAAACAAGGCCATAGGGTCACTGACCCTAAAGAGATTCCCTCCTTGGCACAGTGATCTATTCAACAATTCAGTGTTACAACCAAAACTATGATACATACACTTTTCTTTCCTTCATATTTGACATCCTTGACCATGAAAACATACCACTAGAACTTGGAATCACTTTTATGTCTTTATTAGTTCAAAGGTTATTGTATAAAAACGATTTTTCGGTAATGGCGGTTTTCTTCTGGATCTAGCTCCATAATCAATCAATCAATCAATCAGTTTTATTTATATAGCGCCAAATCACAACAAACAGTTGCCCCAAGGTGCTTTATATTGTAAGGCAAGGCCATACAATAATTACGTAAAAACCCCAACGGTCAAAACAACCCCCTGTGAGCAAGCACTTGGCGACAGTGGGAAGGAAAAACTCCCTTTTAACAGGAAGAAACCTCCAGCAGAACCAGGCTCAGGGAGGGGCAGTCTTCTGCTGGGACTGGTTGGGGCTGAGGGAGAGAACCAGGAAAAAGACATGCTGTGGAGGGGAGCAGAGATCAATCACTAATGATTAAATGCAGAGTGGTGCATACAGAGCAAAAAGAGAAAGAAACACTCAGTGCATCATGGGAACCCCCCAGCAGTCTAAGTCTATAGCAGCATAACTAAGGGATGGTTCAGGGTCACCTGATCCAGCCCTAACTATAAGCTTTAGCAAAAAGGAAAGTTTTAAGCCTAATCTTATAATATTTGAAGCTACATCAAATCTGATGACACCTTACTGAATCAGTACAGATTCAGCTACAATTTGGTGTTAGTTGTGCATCTCTAGCTTCATTTGTCACCTCACACTGACACGTTTTCTATTTTCCCTATATTTTTGCATATTCTGGATCACCAGATCCGGAATCCGGATCCGATCATCACCAAACTTTGTTGTTGATAGAACATTTGACTATGTTACACCCTAATTTTCTTCAAGCCTTTCTGCCTTGTTTTTGTGGAGTTAGAAACTAGAATGTCAAAATTCCCCCTATCCCGCAATGGTGAAGAATCCTTTAAAAACTTCACCACTAAAATTTAATCACTTGTTCTTCTTGTCATTTCCAACCACTCCACAACATTTCATCAAAATCTGTTCAAAATCTTTTGAGTTATCCTGCTGACAAACAGACAGACAAACAAACAAACGCGACCGAAAACATAACCTTCTTGACGGAGGTAATAATAACCTAAAATACTTCTTGTCCAGAAGCTGAATACTGATGCGGGTCGTCAAACCTGCATCAGAGTTAAAATCCGGTGATCAAATCTTGCGAACAACCTTAAAGTTGATCAATTCAAGACGATCACAGAACCCATTCTGATGTACGACTCAGAAACCTGGACACTTAATGCCCAACTAAGCCAAGCCCATAGATGGCTACTATACAAATGTCTTCAGAAGGATACAGAACCTACCATCGTCCTCACATCCCACACTCAGGCAAATATTCGGGGACATTCCACCACTAAGCAAGTGATTAATTCAATGTCAGGCCCAATTTGCTGGTCACTGCTACCGAGCAAGAGATGAGCTAGTCTTCAACCTAATACTGTGGAAACCATAAAAGAACAGGAAAGGCTAGTATCTCACTGGGCTTCGACAGCCTGTGAATGGCATCAGAGTAGCCAAAACTGGACTGAGGAACATCTGCATACTGATGTGCACATTGGTAGGAGGTGAATGAAGGACCCTAATGAAAGGGTAGACACTGAGACTCTGATCATCAAGACAGCATGAGGAAGGACAGAGAGTACTCTGACTCCACTTTGGTGCTACTATTGTTAGATCTCACCGCTGTGTTTGACACAGTGTATTGTTGCGTACTAATGGATAGGCTTGAGAACCACTTTGGAATTGCTGGCAATGTTCTTGCATGGTTGACTAGTCGCTTTCAGTGTGTCCTGTACAAAGACATCACCTCAAATCTTGTTTTTATGAAATATGGAGTCCCACAAGGGTCTGTTTTAGGCCCCCTGCTTTTCTCCCTGCAACATTCTGGGATTACCTTCCGCTGTTACGCTAATGACACTCAGTTGTACATGTTTATACCTACAGGTAATCTCATGCACACTAAGACTTTAGAGGACTGCCTGGATTCAATGAAAAACTGGATGTCTAGCAACTTCCTACTTTTAAATTCAGACAAGACTGAGATGATGGTCATTGGGCCTGCGAGACACAGGCATCAGTTTGAACAGGTAATGCTAAACCTGGACTCATGTCATACATCACAGTGATAAAGTGAAAACCTTGGGGTGATCTTTGATACCACACTGTCCTTTGATCTACACATTAGAGAACTCACGAGGACTGATTTCTTGCACCTCTGTAATATTGCAAGGATTTGTCCTATCCTGTCTGTGGTTGACTAGAAGCAGAATGTTGGACCATATTACCCCATTTTGGCATCTCTTCATTGGTTTACTGTCCCTGATTTTAAGGTTATGTTACTAACTTACAAAATCCTTCACGGACCAGTGCCTCCCTACCTATTCAACCTAATTAAACCTTACACACCAGTCTGTGTTCTGTGCTCTGAGGACACAGGACTACTATTTGTCCCTAAGGTTAAAAACAAGTCAGAGAACCACAGAGCTTTCTCTTATCATACACCTGTTCTGTGGAACAATCTACACGCTGACATAAAACAGTCCGATTCTCTTGATTGAAGACTCATCTGTTTTCCCTTTTATATGGCTGGCATGCAGTTCTCAGCCTCATTATATCTAAATTCTGGGTCTGTTAGTGAAGCAAAGGGCCACATTTATAACCTCTTTGCTACTCTGTCGGTTTACTGCTAGGAACTAGCGCTTTAGGTACTGTTACCTCCGACTGACTAATTCTGGTCTCTATCTCTGTCTGAGGTGCTGTCACCAAAAATGGACATGGGGTCTGGGTATTTGTCACCATCTGCTGGACCAGTGGATGACTACTAACCCACCTGAGACAGCTAGCTTGAAGGATACTGAGGAGCCACAACACTTCACACTGACTTAAATTTGGGACTTTTTAGAATCAAATCTGTTCAGGGCTGTGTTTTGCATGCTGTTTTTGTGTGCATTTTGCTCATTTGTACTTTGTTTTATTCTCTCCATACCTGTTAGAATGGCCTACGCAATGGGTCACCCTTCTGAGTCTGGCCTGCTTCAGCTTTCTTCCTCAAAAACACAAGAGGGAGTTTTTCCTGACCACTTTGGCCTATATATGCTTTGGGTTAAACCGTACCCATGTGAAGCACCTTGGTATGACTTTGTTGTGATTTGGTGCTATACAAAGGAATTGAATTGAATTTCAATTTCACAACATGTGCTAAAGTTGTGTTGTACCAGTCTGACTGTGACTCAGTGCCCCGTCTTGGACACCCTTCAAATTGGGCTTTGAACTGCACTCCTTTAGGGCCCCTTCACACATAGTACGAATGTGGTGGAATTGTGCATGAAGCAGGAAACTAATGCAATTAGTGGAAAATCAGAGCTGCCTCTAACACCACATACAGCTGTCGCTACAAATCGGAGCTGCCTCTAACGCCTCGTATAGCTGTCACTACAACTATTTGCACACACCAGCGGCTGAAAGACAGAGTATGCCCTATGAGAGCCCATTTGATCCCTCTTGTGACAGCTGTTGGCCAAATTCCAGCTAACACACACGAAAATCCAACACCACTCTCTTGACACTTAGAAAATGTGTGGCCATTCGCGCTGTTAGCACAAAAACAGTCAGCAGACGATCACTTTCAAGCCGTATGTGAAATTTGTCTAAGTAGGGTAGGTGATGGTCTAGTGGTTAAGGCATTGGGTTTGAGACCAGAAGATCCTTGGTTCCAGCCTGACTGGAAAATCACTAAGGGTCCTTGGGCAAGGTCTGTAATCCCCTATTGCTCCCAGTGTATAGTAAGCACCTTGTACGGCAGGACCCTCACATCGGGGTGAATGTGGGGCATTATTTGTAAAGTGCTTTGAGCGTCTGATGTTGATGGATAACAGGCTACCCCTGCTACTGTCAATCTACAAGCTGTACATTCGTGACGCTCATTGTTGATGATCATTCTGAATAAATAGACATTGTGTACTTAAAGACAAGGAATTGATGTCCTTTTCAAACTTGCACAGCGGGTTTCCTAGCCGTTTTTCCTTCATAATGTGCTATGAAACAGATCTACGTAAACAGATGTGCATTATTGATCTCTGTGAATAAAATAGACTTGTTTCATACACTCAACAAAAATATAAACGCAACACTTTTGGTTTTGCTCCGATTTTTTCTGAGATGAACTCAAAGATCTAAAACTTTTTCCACATACACAATATCACCATTTCCCTCAAATATTGTTCACAAACCAGTCTAAATCTGTGATAGTGAGCACTTCTCCTTTGCTGAGATAATCCATCCCACCTCACAGGTGTGCCATACCAAGATGCTGATTAGACACCATGATTAGTGCACAGGTGTGCCTTAGACTGTCCACAATAAAAGGCCACTCTGAAAGGTGCAGTTTTGTTTTACTGGGAGGGGATACCAGTCAGTATCTGGTGTGACCACCATTTGCCTCATGCAGTGCAACACATCTCCTTCGCATAGAGTTGATCAGGTTGTCAGTTGTGGGCTGTGGAATGTTGGTCCACTCCTCTTCAATGGCTGTGCGAAGTTGCTGGATATTGGCAGGAACTGGTACACGCTGTCGTATACGCCGGTCCAGAGCATCCCAAACTAGGGGGTGGTACTATTTTGCAAAATTAAAGATTGTGGTGTATTACCCCCTTAAAAATATGAGGACAGATCTTCTGAACATGAAAGTATTAAGTTGTGACAAATTTATCCAACCTAACCCCCATATACATACCTTGTGAATGTGAGTACCCTCAAAAAATGCCAAAAATATGATTTTTATCCTTTTTGCGGATATATTCAGTACAGAAAACTGTTGAAAAGTGTGGTTATAACTTTAAATATAAGTTGTATGCACAGATTCATTTTCATTTTGAGCACAATTTGCAGAATTGAAACCCAGGCATAAACAGTAATAATAGTTTATCAATAATATCATTTCCCTATTTCAGATCTTGAACATTTCAACTTGTCGCAAGTGAAAAAATGGCTTCTAGTAGTAGTAGTAGTAGTAGTACACCCTTTACAAGATCACAGGCCAAAAAGACACTTTGTGGTGTGGACTACATAGAGAAGGCAGAATTTCCAAGTGGAATGCTTCCAACAGGCAAGGACATCATACAGAACATGCTGTATCTTTTGCAGCCAAAGCGGGCCGGCCAGCCCCAACGATCAAGGGATGCAGCAGCTCAGCTGCTTGCTGAACTGGTCCAGGAACACTGGCTGTTTTGCAACCTGTACACCATCCACACCAGGCACATAAAGAAGCACATTTTGAAGCTGTATGGTGACTTTCTGACTCTGGTTCAGACACGAAAACAGCGACAAAATGATAGTTTCTCCAAAAGAGCAGAGACATTCAACAGTCGAACACTGGAGGTGTTTGACATCTTCTGTCAGGACCCTGTAATACGCAGGAAACTGGAGCTGAAGCATGGTGTAAAGATGAGTGACATGGAGTGGAACTTTCTCAGTGATCAGAGAGCTGAAAGGAAAATGTACTGTGAAGACTTTGTTGACCGCAAATGGATGAAGACAATGGAGCGCAGGCAAAAGGAGATGCAAGCCGTTGATCAAATGAGAGAAGAAGCTGAAAAAGAAAAGGAGCTGAGCCAGCCAGTTGCCTATTTTGAGGACAGTGACCAGTCAGAGGAAGGTGACCACAGTATGGACACAGATGCGGCCTTCTCATCCTGTGATGAATGCTCCAGTGCAGCTGAGACTGAGGAGACTCAGAGTCAGACAAAGAAGCGCAGGTTGTCTTCCACAGTCACTCTCACTCAACCAGGAGACAAACTGCCTCTAAAATACCAGCACATCCGTGAGAGCATAAGAAAAGTTAGGCCAGAGTTTTATGAGACTATTGATAAACTGAAGAGCTGTTATCACATGTCCGAAGCCCAGGCTGAAGCATCTGTCATAACGGTCGGTAACCGGATGTTTGGACGAAACTGGAAGCCACATGATGAGCCAGAAGTAATTGATCTAGACACTCTGCCAGAATCCAAGAGTATCAGGGAAGCCTGCAAGAGCATCGACGTTCTGGCACTAGATGAGATTGTCAAGGAGATCATGAACTCTGATGAACAAGTTGTGGTGATCTACTCTGATGATGGCTCAAAAAAACAGGGTGCTGGGTCATTTTCTGTGCAGGGAATCATGATCAATGGAACATACAGGGCACTACCCACCATGAGCATTGCTTCGGAGTCCAGGAAAAACTTAGCAGCTCTCAAATTGGCAGTCCTTGAGATTCTGGAGGCAGCAAGTGGTGTCCCATCCAAAAGTCTGTTCGAGAAAATTGACTTTGTGATAACAGATCAGACAGCACACAATATCCATGTGGACGAGCTGGTAGCAGAGAGTCTAGAATCCGAGCACATCCCAGACCACCTTTTCTGCAATGTACATCCAACTCTGATGTTCAACCGGGTCATCACCAAGCAGTGGGCTGAAATAGAGAACACACTGGGTAGAGACAAGATCTACTCGAACTTCCTTGTCAATGCAACAACAACAGCAACTAGTGTCACTGAACAAGCTCTTGACTGCATGACACGACTTGTCAATCACGACTTTGACCTCTTTCGCCTCATGAAGGACCACAAGAAGCTGCCCATGAACACATATGCAGTGAATCTGAAACTGTACCTCAAAAACATTACCTCAAATGCAGATGTGACTTTGGATGACTTTAGTAAAGCCATGGATACAATTCTGGCTGACCGAGACTAGCTGTGGGCTGTGGGACTTCAAATTTCCATGGACTCACCCTTAAATGTTGATTATTATTTGAACCAAAGCATTGCTGTATTAGTATTTTTTGTGTTATTAAAGAAAATGTTACTAAAAAAATTTCATGTTGGTTTACAGGCCCTTATATTATTGCCGGACAGCATTTTTGATTGAAAAATGTAAAATTTGGCGGTTTGTGATTTCAGGGGGTATGTACAGGGGGGTTAGAATCAATCATTTGGACAATAGTTTGTATTTTCTGGTTCATAATGACCATCTCCATATTTTAAATGGGGTATTTCACAATATTTGTGCTAACACCAACCCCTACCCAAACATGCTCAATGGGTGACATGTCCGGTGAGTATGCCGGCCATGCAAGAACTGGGACATTTTCAGCTTCCAAGAATTGTGTACAGATCCTTGCAACATGGGGCCGTGCATTATCCTGCTGCAACATGAGGTGATGTTCTTGGATGTATGGCACAACAATGGGCCTCAGGATCTCGTCACGGTATCTCTGTGCATTCAAAATGCCATCAATAAAATGCACCTGTGTTCTTTGTCCATAACAGACACCTGCCCATACCATAACCCCACCGCCACCATGGGCCACTCGATCCACAACACTTACATCAGAAAACCGCTCACCCACACGACGCCACACACGCTGTCTGCCATCTGCCCTGAACAATGTGATCCGGGATTCATCCGTGAATAGAACACCTCTCCAATGTGCTAAACACCAGGGAATGTGAGCATTTGCCCACTCAAGTTGGTTACGACGACGAACTGGAGTCAGGTCGAGACCCTGATGAGGACGACGAGCATGCAGATGAGCTTCCCTGAGACGGTTTCTGACAATTTGTGCAGAAATTCTTTGGTTATGCAAACCGATTGTTTCAGCAGCTGTCCGAGTGGCTGGTCTCAGATGATCTTGGAGGTGAACATGCTGGATGTGGAGGTCCTGGGCTGGTGTGGTTACACGTGGTCTGCGGTTGTGAGGCTGGTTGGATGTACTGCCAAATTCTCTGAAACGCCTTTAGAGATGGCTTATGGTAGAGAAATGAACATTCAATAAACGAGCAACAGCTCTGGTTGACATTCCTGCTGTCAGCATGCCAATTGCACGCTCCCTCAAATCTTGCGACATCTGTGGCATTGTGCTGTGTGATAAAACTGCACCTTTCAGAGTGGCCTTTTATTGTGGGCAGTCTAAGGCACACCTGTGCACTAATCATGGTGTCTAATCAGCATCTTGATATGGCACACCTGTGAGGTGGGATGGATTATCTCAGCAAAGGAGAAGTGCTCACTATCACAGATTTAGACTGGTTTGTGAACAATATTTGAGGGAAATGGTGATATTGTGTATGTGGAAAAAGTTTTAGATCTTTGAGTTCATCTCATACAAAATGGGAGCAAAACCAAAAGTGTTGCGTTTATATTTTTGTTGAGTGTATTTAAAGTGAATTAGTGATTCATGTACTTTTAAGAAATACGAGAAAAATGTGCAAACGTTTGTGTGCAAACGTCGCTGTGACTGTGTTAAACTCAGCAGCAGGGCTAACAGGCTGTTTAAAAAATGACTTTACCGGACTGATTCCGATTGGGACATCCCTAGATTTACTCATAGTGTTGGACCACTTTAAGTACAATTTAGCACTTGTTCTCTGAATGAACAAACTGATATGAAGCATTAACTTAATGCCACAGAGTTTCTGGTTGTGTTGAACAAGCAGAAAACTGCTGATATCGAGACAGTTTCAAGTTCTAGCATTACTATGTCCATGACATTAACCCAGTGACTACTTAATGTATCCATCCCTCAGTAGCATCTCAGTAACATCTCAGTAGCAGCCCGTACATTTTCACAAGTGTTTCCATTGCAACTCCAGTTGTTGCCACCTTTTTCAAAGTAGCGCACGTGTTGCGCATGGAAGTGTAGGGATGCAACGTCAGTGTAAGCAAAAGAATAATGTGAAGTCAAACGCACTGTAAGCAGAGCAAAAACAGAATTCTGGAATGATAGCAAAAGTCAAAAACATAATGTCAAAAACACTAACATGGAGCACGAGTGGGCAGGGTGAAACCTAATACAATCTTCTGACTAGGAGATGTTCTAACAGTGTTTGCAACGCCTGTGGAGCAATTAAACCTGGAAGTGTGCTGACGTGAACATGGAGGTCAACGACTTGGAAGTCAAACTAACACAGAAGAATACGAGCATGAATGATAAACCTCACTAAAAATGACAAAACAGAAAAACAGAACTACAGTCAAAACGTGACTCATAATACTGTGCCGGTAAAGATTCCAGCAACTTTTATCTCCTGTAAAATGATCCAAAGAAATCACCTCGTTATATTAATCCTGTGAAAACCAGTCTTAATATTACAGACATTCTGTCGTAAAATTACGAGCCTCCCCTCCCCATATACAACTAATCCTGTCTGAATAGGGTTTATGTGCACAAACTGAAATAACAGGGACTGGCTAAAGTGATCATACTATTTGCGTCTTCTTCTTTTTCTTCTTAATGGATCTGAAGAAGCCTTGTTTCTCCTTCTCTTTGGTGGGCTCTGGTGGATTCATGACCATTGCTTCTGCTGCAGTCCTGTGCAGAAAACACAGAAAAGTTGCACATGACTCATATATGCAAGCTCAGACTGTGACTTCAACAAAATTTTAAGGTATTCTAAAAATCTACAGATAAACAATAATCAATAAATTGGAGAGGGGGGGGGGGGGGGGTTGGAGGACAAAAAACATTTTAAAAATATTTTTTGAACATTGAATTGTGAATCAGACTTTATGGTTTCTTTTGAAAGACTGGTGCATGAACTGGAATAGAAGTAATAATAATAATTGGATTTAAATAAAGTGTGGCAGGCAGAATATTGTAATATCCTCTAAGAAATGAACGCCTGTATTTACTTAATGTAGTTATGTCAACCTGTCCCACAAAATGTAGTTTTTTTTTTTTAAATGGGAAATTAAAATAAAATTATTTGTAACAAGTTGTTGTAATCAATTCTAGCACCCTCAAGGATCTCATCTGCTTTTAGTATAGAACGTAATTTACTGTACTTATGACATTTTCCCAGTTTTGGCTCTTAGATGTTCAATAAACCTGACCCCGCTGGGTATTTCAAAAAAATAAATAAGGTGAAGATATTTCTACATTTTGGTATTTACAGTACAACCCCTGGCAAAAATTATGGAATCACCGGCCTTGGAGGATGTTCATTCTGTTGTTTAATTTTGTAGAAAAAAAGCAGATCACAGACATGACACAAAACTAAAGTCATTTCAAATGGCAACTTTCTGGCTTTAAGAAATCAAGAAAAAAAGATTGTGACAGTCAGTAACGGTTACTTTTTTAGACCAAGCAGAGGAAAAAAATATGGACTCACTCAATTCTGAGGAATAAATTATAGAATCACCCTGTAAATTTCCATCCCCAAAACTAACACCTGCATCAAATCACATCTGCTCGTTGACATTGACCCTATGTGTCTTTTTGCAAGGAATGTTTTCACAGTTTTTCCTCTATGGCAAGATGTATTATCTTCTTGAAAAATGATTTCATCATCCTCAAACATCAGAAAAGTGTCCAAAATATCAACGTAAACTTGTGCATTTATTGATGATGTAATGACAGCCATCTCCCCAGTGCCTTTACCTGACATGCAGCCCCATATCATCAATGACTGTGGAAATTTACATGTTCTCTTCAGGCAGTCATCTTTATAAATCTCATTGGAACGGCACCAAACAAAAGTTCCAGCATCATCACCTTGCCCAATGCAGATTCGAGATTCATCACTGAATATGACTTTCATCCAGTCATCCACAGTCCACGATTGCTTTTCTTTAGCCCATTGTAACCTTGTTTTTTTCTGTTTAGGTGTTAATGATGGCTTTCATTTAGCTTTTCTGTATGTAAATCCCATTTCCTTTAGGCGGTTTCTTACAGTTCGGTCACAGACGTTGACTCCAGTTTCCTCCCATTCGTTCCTCATTTGTTTTGTTGTGCATTTTCGATTTTTGAGACATATTGCTTTAAGTTTTCTGTCTTGACGCTTTGATGTCTTCCTTGGTCTACCAGTATGTTTGCCTTTAACAACCTTCCCATGTTGTTTGTATTTGGTCCAGAGTTTAGACACAGTTGACTGTGAACAACCAACATCTTTTGCAACATTGCGTGATGATTTACCCTCTTTTAAGAGTTTGATAATCCTCTCCTTTGTTTCAATTGACATCTCTCGTGTTGGAGCCATGATTCATGTCAGTCCACTTGGTGCAACAGCTCTCCAAGGTGTGATCACTCCTTTTAGATGCAGACTAACAAGCAGATGTGATTTGATGCAGGTGTTAGTTTTGGGGATGAAAATTTACAGGGTGATTCCATAATTTATTCCTCAGAATTGAGTGAGTCCATATTTTTTTCCTCTGCTTGGTCTAAAAAAGTAACCGTTACTGACTGCCACAATCTTTTTTTCTTGATTTCTTATAGTGTTTCTTAAAGCCAGAAAGTGATCTGCTTTTTTTCTACAAAACTAAACAACTGAATGAACATCCTCCGAGGCCGGTGATTCCATAATTTTTGCCAGGGGTTGTAGTACTGGTGGTTCTTTATTAATGGACGGTACTGCACGGTATACGCTCTAGCCCCCCAGCCTGATCTTGGATTAGCAGTTGAAGGTGTGTGTGTGTGTGTGTGTGTGTAGTTTTTAGACTCCGTGTTGTGAAGTTGGTCATATTTGTGGATTTTTCTGCCAAATGTAAAAACCTTTAAAATATGACTGGAGAGGAAGGAGTGAAACCGGAAAAGTAACCAATCACAGTCCTTGCAGTCTTCGTCATTTCGACCGGGTTACGGAGAGGGTTCACAGTCACACAGAGGGCTCTGATCTAAAGCGGCTGTCTTTGGTTCACCACACCCAGGTATATGTGTGAAACTTAACACTTATTACAGTGCAGGCAGCAAGCAGCATTTTGTCAATAATCGTTGGCCTCAGTTAGGCGCCGGGTCTGAGCACGGTTTGAAAAAAATAAATGCCCGGGCTTTGAATGAAGGAAATACAATCCCACTTTCCTCAAATTGGTGAGTGTTAGTGCTGAACTTCATTTTGTACATGTAAGCGGTTTTTAATGAAAATGCATTGCGATTGGATGGGATGTTTTGTCCAATGTAGCGAAAATCCGTTATAAAAAATCCGTTATATACAGTATTGTGTTTATTACATGGAAAACCATACAAAAGCATTGGGACTTTTGCTTTTGAAAAGATTTCTTGCTGTGACTCCTTCTGTGCGTACAGTTCTCTGTGCATTCCACCTGCAGAATGCACTGCAACCACCCATCAGCCCGCCAAAACACCATAAACAAAACAAGAACCAACTGTCTAAAACAGAAGACCACTTTTATATGTTTGTTGTAACAGTCACCACATGAGTGTGTTCAAGCACTGTGTCTTCTGCACAATGCCATGTTTCAGGAAAATAAATAAATAAATACATTAGGCATACAAAAAAAAAAAAAAAGAGAGAAGACATTTCCCTGAGGAATCCCAATATGGCCGAACTGTTCTCTAGTCTCCTGTCATGACATCACATGACTCACTAAGTCTAATGCTGCCGTTGAATCTTTAGCAGTTATGTCCTGTCAATTTAGCCTCCCCATAGACACAATCTTTCAAAAATACATTGGTTTCATAATCCCCCCCCCCCCAAATTTAATGTACTTACACAAAGAATTTGACTAAAAGCTATTTCAACATTTTGGACAAACTCTACAACGAGTGCCTTTTACATGAGTGCTATGAAACGGTATGTGATAATATTATGGAAATGCAGCTGCAGTACAGAGAAAACCTTCATTAAAATGATTGGAACCTTAATGTGACGTCTATCATCGCGTTGACTCTGGCACTGCCCATCTCACAAATGAAGCCTCACCAGTCAAAAGCTGTCTGACGTTTGGAATGGTTCGTCATGGCAACAGGATCCCCAGGTGCAACGGCTACGACTGGACCGCGACCTTGGACAACGGCATCATGGAAAGAGGAGGAGTTATCTGGTCTAGGGGAGGGGACTGAAGAGAAACAAACACAGGGTCAAATACAGAAAAAGAACACAATAAAAACATCATTTAATTTGAATTTTTTTCTGAAAACCCAAGAAACCTGTCTGTCTATGTGTATCTGTCTCTGTTTGTCTCTCTGTCTGTCCATCTTTTTATTTCTGTGTGTGTCTGTGAGTCAATAACAATGGAAATCTTGTAACTTGTACTTGGTGAATGTTGAATCCATTGGCCTTGACCTTGATGTCTGGCCAAGAAAAACAAACAAAACCCCCAATGTGTAAATTACGTTACTGTCCAGGCATTTTTCTGTGACTCCCATCTCTAATTCTTAATTCCAGGCTAAATCTTTACCTGCAGCCCCCCAGTTTGGCGATGATCAGATTTAACACCTTAAAAAAACATTACGAAACAGAGATATTGTTTCATTTTTATTTCTCTGTTGTTAACTGTGCCTCACCATAAATTAAATATTTCAAGTGGCAACTTGTGTTGTTTACCTCGATAAAAGCTGCCAACTCTTCGAGGCATAGACTCTGTGAAGATCATCCTGTTCTCCTTGGAGGACCCTCCATCGTCACCATGAGGGTCATGATACAAGTTGACCTGTGAACGCACACGAACACAAAAACACTCACATGCAAACTGTGCACAAATGGTTGAGTACAATTGGTGCAGGTCACGGTCTCAGGGTCCTAAAGCCTATCCCAGCGGTCACTGGGTGAGAGGTGCGGTACACCTTGAACAGGCCGTTAGCCAATACCAGGACATTTGTATATCTGAGTACGGATAAGCCCCATGACAGTGCTTGGGTGCACGTGTTACTTCATACAGCGTATGCAGTACTGCCACACTTTTCCACAAAGCTCTGGTGGTTATTAAAATGCTTTTCCACAATGCTAAAATGTATCTGTTAACATCTCAAATCCACATCGCCTACTTTAGTCACATAGATATCATACACATATATGGTACAACCCCATCTCAGGCCAGGTTTGTGATGGCATCACAAAAAGTGATTTAATGTATTAGTTTGTGATACTGTCATGAAATTGAGTACGTTTGTGATGGCATCGAAGGTTGACCTTGTCACAAATATGTAACATTTCGTGACCATATCCCGAAAAAAACCCACGGCAGTGGGCCAGTATGATATCCACACAGATCCGTGCGCCTCACTGAACTGTACTTTCTCCCTGCTCCCACTCATGCAAAGCCACTGCAAAGTGGCCATAGATGATCGCTGCTCGCTCCAGTCAATTTTCAATCCACTTCAATGACATCGCCCATCACTGACTCCAAAACAGAAAACAATGTGCAGTGCATTTTAATTTTAGTATAAAATGTAGCCTGGCTTCAACATAATTTGGCAGCCAAACCCACACTCAAGCAGAAGTGATTCATTTCAAGATGCATGAACAAAAAAACAAAGTCATCTGTAAAATTACCCTAAAAGACGCCTAATACACCTTATTTGCACAAATTACATCCAATTATTCATGTTTTGTGGATCACAATGTGTCCCGACATCACAAAAAAAAAATAAAAAAAATGCTCACAATATTCTACAGTGCTACCACAGATCACAACTGTTGTCAGGCCCCGATTGGGTAGCGGACTTATTTATTTATTTATTTATGCCAAAAACATACAAATACGGCAATGGGAGACCGGCTTTAGAACCACAATAATCTATCAAAGGAGACAAACCTCATTTTTTGAGCGCTGTGTGAGAAAAGCAGCAGTATTGTCCCTCGTAGAATCTTTGATGGTGGCACAAGGGTGGCTCATGTCCTTAGGAGACTGTTCACCCTGACGAGAAAGAAGGCACACAGGTGAAGGTCAAAACACCATGAAGTATTGACAGTGTTTAACACTTTCAAAGTGTGGACTACAATGCTTTACGGGTTTCCTTTTAGAATTTATTTAACTGGGTAATTTATTTGTATGTGTGTTGATATAGTCATTTATATCAGAATACTTCATTTTCCACTGCTTCTCATATTTAGCAGTCATTTCCTCTATAGTCTGGGGGTATATTGTGATATTTTTCCCATCCATTTCACTCATTTGCTTCTGCTTATATCTGCTCTCATGTACCTGCACAGTCACTCACACTTGACACATATACATGGAATTCTGCCAAGTCCCAAAACTGGTTCAGGAAAGATCCAAGAGGGGAAAAATTTTTCATTACAACCACAGACTTTGCTTTTTTGCTTTTTTCCTCTCAACTACAACATATGACATTTCGCACATTTCTGTTTACTTTAGTGCAATTATTGAAATATGTTAATTAATTATTAAGTTAAATTGCAAACTGAATCCTATTGAATATCAACATCCCTTTGCATCTATGCAGACATTGATAAAGACTGACAGTATGAGTCCACATTAATAAAAGTGAATTCAAGCAATAGGAACATTTTACATGAAAGTTTTGACCATTCCATAATAATCCTACAAAAAAAAAAAAAAAAATATTAGCGACGTGTTGGTGGAGCCAGCCAACCCGATCTCACGGCAAGTTCGTGATGGCATCAAGAAAAGTGATTTAATCAATTACTTTGTGACACTGTCATGAAAAGGAGTAGATTTTCATGATGCATCCCTGCCACACATCGAGCGTTAGTGACAGATGCACATGTTCACCTTTTCTGCATGTTCATTGTTTCACAACAAAACCAATAGCATTAGGTTCACAACTATGTCTTGTTTAGTTTGAAATGAATTCAAACGAGTGCTCCTTATTCCTACCACCACATGTACTGGACTTTCTGTCACTAACCCTCTTCATTTCGCCCGTGCAGTCTTCTCTCGAAGAGTTCACTGAATGCCCAGTGAGGGTTGTCCGGTGTTGAAGTTGGGGGGAGAGGAGCTGGAGGCTACTGGTACGTGTAGGTATCGTCTGTCCTGGTGCAGGCAAACCTGCCATCCCCCCTTCTACTCCATGAGGGCGGTGGCGCTCCCTTCTCACATACATGGAGTGCCTTTGAGGACGTTGCTGGGATGAGAAGGGGGACGTGTAGCCTAGGCCGTAATGGTAGGATTCATGAGGGGATGGCAGAGTGTGAGTAGAGGGCATTCCTGCTCCTCCTGGGTCTAAGAGCTCTGGAGCATTGGCCTCCTCTGGACATCAGAAAATGACAAAAAGGAGATGGAGATAAGAAGAATGAAAAGAGCCCGAGGAGAGGAAAGAAGTGGAAATCAAATATTTGTAATGTTGCCTGCAAGTCATACAAATTGTTCCATGCTATTTTACTGGCATGATAGAAGTTTGGCACTACCCCAATGCTCCTTTTCAACTCACCTGGTGTCAAAGGTTTATGTCTTGGTTTGTGTCGAGAAGAGGAGTCAAGTGTGCTGCTCTCCATGCGGATATTGCCACCACTACGAGAGGCAGGGCTATGCCCGGAGCGATCGCTGTGTCGTGCAGAGGGGCTGCCTGGAGGTCCCGGAGGGCCTGAAGGGGCATTGAGGTCTAAGCAGCTGGCAGGGAAGAAGCGGGCTCCGGCTCCCATTGCTGTTGTTGCATTGGCATTTGGGTCATCTGGATGGAGTCTCCCATCGCTAAGGTTCCCTACAGATTTTGCATCACTCAGTGCACTGTGGCTTTTGGACAGGCTGAGATAAGACGCTGAACTCTTAGAGGAAGATGACATGGATCCATGGGCAGAATCTGCCACACTATGGGCATGTCGGCCATGTTGCTTCTCTGTTCCAGACTGCAGTGTATTGGTCTTGCCTTCCACAAACGTGTGGCGACTGGACTGCTGCTGCTGCTGCTGCTGCTGCTGCGGCTGCTGCTGCTGCGGCTGCTGCTGTTGCTGTTGAGAACGGGATGAACTAGGCTTGGGGTGGCCGTACTTAAGCCCGTGACCCTGCTCTGGCAGCATAGGAGAGGGTCCCAAACTGAAATCAAACTCTATTTTGCCTTTGGAATCTTTAGGACTGAGGAGGTGTGGCAGGTTGTTATTAGCTAGGTCTTTGTTGGATGAGGCAGAACGACTGAGGGTCTGGGACATGTACTGGACCTTGGGATGGAGCGTAGGACTTAAAGTTGTTGGGACAGGTTTGTTTCCATTAAGGAAAGTTTCGTTTCCCAGGTGATGGAGGTCACCATGGCGAGGGAGACTTGAACATTCTTTGTTGTTAGCGCGACGGCTAGAACTCTTGCTGTGACTCCTTGTGAAACACAACAAAAAAAAAGACACAGGGGCGCTTCTTAGTACAATTATATCACTTATACTTGCAAGCTATAGGTTCAAGTCTTACCAACAACATTATGTTATATATCTTCTTTGGTATTAAATCCTGTTGTTGCACAAATACACTACCAGTCAAAGGTCTGGAACGGGCAAGTGTGTCCAAACCTTTGGCTGGTAAGCTGTTCATGTGTTTCACCTACTATCACTACTACTGGCCTGCGGCCTTCTTGCTAATTCCCAGCCTCACCTGTTTCTCGTTAGCAATCAATGTGCAGCACAAAGTCGAATCCTCATCAATCAAAGATTGCCAAGATTATTATGTGCCACCGAGTTGAACCCTCCAGACATCTCCTACCCAATCAGAACCTAGTTAATGAAGATGCATTTGGACCTCCACTTTGCCTGCCTGGTCCTCATTATGGTTAGTCTGCCTTGCTTCTACCTGAGTCTCTTTCCTGACTCCTTGCCTGTCTCTGTACTGTTTTCCCCTTGTCTGATGGAATGTCTATGGTACTGAACCACACCTGAGTAATGATCCTCTCTTATGCTACTTCATTGTTTGCACCTGAGTCTTGCCTACAGTAAGTCCCTTCAGCCCGTATTAAAATAAATGGTTGTCTCACAGATCCTATCATTTTAGAGCATGGAAAGCGACAAGGGTGCTCTTTGTCTCTGCTGCTCTTTGCCCTTTATATAGAACCTCTTGCACAACAAATCAGACAGACAGACAACATCCAGGGAATTCGGATAAATGAAGAAGACCACAAGGTGGCACTATATGCTGATAATGTTTTGGTGTATTTAAGACAGCCCTCTTGCTCACTTATTGAATTAATGAACCTTTTAAGGACATTTAGCAGATATGCAGGATACAAATTAAATATACAAAAAACGCAAATCATGTCTTCCAAATACTTACCTCTAATCCAGATACAAGAGAAATTCTGCTTTAAATAGGACCACAATTCATTGAAATATTTGGGGAAAAAAGTATCTAATACAATTGATACACTCTTTGCCTTAAATTACTGTCCCCTCATGACAAAAATTAAAGAAGACTTCAGTAGATGGAACTCTGTTTCTTTTCTCAGTTTTAGTCATAGAATTGATTCGGTAAAAATGAATGTTCTGCCTCGATTTCTCTTTTTATTTCAGGCCCTTCCAATAGAGATCACCCAGAAACCTTTCTCTGATTTAAATAAAATAATCTCTAGATTCATCTGGCAGGGGGTCAAAATGTCAAACCTTACAACTCCAAAAGGAAGCAAGTGGGATGGCCCTTCCACTTTTCAAAAACTATTTCTATGCAACCCAGATTAAACCCTTGATAAATATCTGCACCCCAGCATATAAAACCAGGGGGAAAGACATTGAACTTTCTCATATGAAACCCCCCAGTACATGCAGTGATAGCTCAAAAAAATCTTGGAGGACTTCTATAGATACTGTGAAAAATCATTTAATAGAAGCTCAATTTAAAAACTGGAAGACAATAAAAGTGTTGGGAAAGTGTAGTGACATGGACCCACAACAGGGGGCGTAAATGAACGGACAATGGATGAGTCAAAAATTACAACACTTTACTGTTGTGAAACGTGCACAATGGAATACAGACAGATGCAGAATTTGGATTACAGTCAAATACACAAGGGTAACGTGTGGGCAGGCTAGAGGATAGGAGACAACCATCCAGAGAAGAGCCGGGCCCCATACGATTTCCACTGCCACCGGATCTGGAACACACCGGAGCCGCCAAGTCCCGAATCCCCAGGTGGCCACCGTCTCCAGCTGTCAGATCAGGTACTGCTGGGCAGGGCAGAAAACAGTTAATGGTGGGTGTGTGAAAACACGCCCAGTAAACAGTCAGCAAGTTCGTTCTTTAGGTGGGAATAACACCTCCACCTCAAACACAGTAATGCAGAGTCTGAATCACTACTTATCACAAGTTCGAAGTGAGGAGTGAAGACCATCACTCCTCCAACATCCACGAACCCAGCCTCCAGCTGTAAGTAGGGAAAACAGGAAGCCTGCAAACAATCCAGAAATGATTACGTGCATTCGGCACAAATAATGGCTGAGAGTGTTACCTATAAGGTAGACGATATCTCGGCAGCGAGGTGGAGTTGCTGCCCGGCTTTAATGGTGATGTAGTGGTGATGATGAGTGACAGCTGGTGCTTGTTGATGAGTGACAGCTGTCACTCCCGGTTGCTCCGGCGCCCTCTCGTGCCTGAAACCCACACGTCAGGCAGGGTGCCCTCTGGTGGTGGGCCAGCAGTACCTCCTCTTCAGCGGCCCACACAACAGGACCTCCCCCTCAACGGGCGCCTCCTGGCGCCCGACCAGGCTTGTCGGGGTGTCGTGTGTAGAAGTTGGCCAGGAGGGCCGGGTCCAGGATGAAGCTTCTCTTCACCCAGGAGCGTTCCTCAGGTCTATACCCCTCCCAGTCCACCAAGTACTGGAATCCCCGGCCCTTTCGGCAGACGTCCAGGAGCCGGCGCACTGTCCAAGCCGGCTCCCCATCGATGATCCGGGCAGGAGGCGTGCCGGTCCGGAAACACAGAGGGGTGAGGTGTGGTATGGTTTGAGTCTGGAGACATGGAATACTGGGTGGATCCGCAGTGAAGCTGGGAGTTGGAGCTTCACTGCGGCCGATGTACCTGTCCTTCAGTTTTGGGGAGTCCACCTGGAGAGGAATGTCCTTCGTGGATAACCACACCTCCTGCCTGGGCTGGTATGCACGGGCCGGGGAACGCCGGCAGTCTGCATGGGCCTTAGCCCTCATCCGGGCCTTCAGTAGAGCAGAACGGGCGGTGCGCCACACTTGACGGCATCGTCACAGGTGGGCCTGGACCGCGGGCACACCGACCTCCCCCTCCACAACGGGAAACAATGGGGGCTGGTACCGCAGACACACCTCAAATGGAGAGAGGCCGGTGGTGGAGGACACTTGACTGTTATGCGCATACTCGATCCAGGCCAGATGTTCATTCCAGGCCATCGGTTGCGCGGATGTTACACAACGTAGGGCCTGTTCCAGTTCCTGGTTGGCCCGTTCTGCCTGTCCGTTCGTCTGGGGGTGATACCCAGACGAGAGGCTCACGGTGGCCCCCAGTTCCCGGCAGAAACTCCTCCAGACTTGAGAGAAGAACTGGGGACCATGATCCAAGACAACGGCTGTTGGTATCCCATGCAGACGTACGACGTGGTGGACCAGGAGGTCTGCTGTCTCCTGGGCCGTTGGGAGCTTCGGGAGGGCCACGAAGTGGGCCGCCTTGGAGAATCGGTCCAGTATTGTGAGGATGGTCGTCATGCCCTGGGATGGCGGGAGGCCCGTGACAAAGTCCAGGCCGATGTGGGACCAGGGGCGATGAGGTACCGGAAGCGGTTGAAGGAGTCCTTGGGTCCTCTTGTGGTCTGCCTTGCCCCTGGCACAGATGGTACAGGCCTGGACGTATTCCCGGACGTCGGCCTCCATGGACGCCCACCAGAAGCGCTGCCGGACCACTGCCACGGTTCTTCGCACCCCTGGGTGACAGGAGAGCTTGGAACCATGACAGAAGTCCAGGACGGCAGCCCTGGCCTCTGGTGGGACGTAAAGACGGTTCTTTGGGCCATTCCCCGGGTCTGGGTTCCGTGCCAGGGCCTCCCGGACAATCTTCTCCATGTCCCAGGTGAGGGTGGCCACGATAGTGGACTTGGGTGATGGATTCCGGTGGATCCGACAGCTCGGTCTTGACTTCCTCTTCGTGAACCCGGGACAAGGCGTCAGATCGTTGATTCTTGGTCCCGGGGCGGTAGGTGATCCGGAAGTCAAACCGGGGGGAACCGAGGATCCTAAACACTCCCGGTGGCAGGTTTCGCTCCACTAAGCCACAACCCCAGATGGCCAATCAATCCGGGGATTGTGTTTTACCATCCATGAGAAGCCCAAGATTATGCAGGAGGTAGAAGGAGTCACATAAAATTCGATCTCCTCCCGATGATTCCCAGACACTACCAGAGTTACAGGTAGTGTCTTGTGTGTGATTAAAGGGAGAAGGGTGCCATCTAATGCCTGCACCTTCAATGGTGAAGGGAGCGCCACCAGAGGGAGCCCTACTTCTCTTGCCCATGTGCTGTCCAGCAGATTCCCTTCTGACCCCATGTCCACCAGTGCTGGGGCTTGAAGGGTTAAATCCCCACTCAGGATTGTAAGTGGGAGACGTGCAGAAATGCGCGTGTGTCCCACGTGAATTTCTTGGCCCAACCTTAGCCCAGTTTCTACGGGCGGGCGTTGGTGTTTAACCGCTTGGGGCAGTCTCTCTGCTGATGCTCGCTTGAGCCGCAGACAAAGCACTCCCCGCGGGCCAGTCTCCTCTGTCTGTTACAAGTTCTTAATTTGGCCCTGCTCATGTCCATAGCATCGCCAGCAGGCTGTTACCACACGGCGTGTTGAGGCTGTGGAGCGTGGGGAGAGCGGAACCTTTTCGGACCCGGAAGGGAGAGGGACGGCGCGTGCCCGGCCATGTCCTTCATCTCGCTCCCGACGGTGTTCCTCTAACCGACTGTCTAATCGTATAACTAGATCAATAAGCCCATCCAAATCCCGCGGCTCATCCTTAGCCACCAGGTGCTCCTTCAGGACCGACGACAGTCCGTTTACGAAGGCAGCGTCGAGTGCAACAGTATTCCAGCCGGACCTCGCAGCCGCGATGCGGAAGTCGACTGCATACTCGGCTGCGCTCCGACGCCCCTGCCTCATAGACAGCAACACTGTTGAAGCGGTCTCGCCTCTATTTGGGTGATCAAAGACCGTTCTGAACTCCCTCACAAATTTTGCTCCCAAAGCGCTGTAGCCCAGGCGCGTGCCTCACCTCGAAGCAAATTAACCACATAAGCCACCCGGCTGGAGTCTGACGCGTACATTACCGGACGCTGTGCAAAGACGAGCGAACACTGCATCAAGAAGTCTGCGCACATCTCGACACAGCCTCCGTACAGCTCCGGGGGACTTATGTATGCTTCAGGGGATGGTGGGGGGGGTTTGTTGAACGACCATTGGAACGTCTATATTCGGCACCAGGACAGCAGGAGGAGGGGCTGCAGCAGCGCCCTGTGCGCGCGCTTCCACCTGTGCGGTGAGAGCCTCCATCCTGCGATTGAGAATGATATTCTGCTCGGTCATTAGGTCCAACCGAGCAGTGAAGGCGGTGAGGATTTGCTGCAACTCACCTACCACGCCTCTCGCTGGCGCCTGTGCACCCTGCTCTTCCATTGGTTGTTCAATCATTGGTTGACGCCCCTCGGAATCCATGACGCTGGCCGAGATATCCTGTTGGGAAAGTGTAGTGACACGGACCCACAACAGGGGGTGTAAATGAACGGACAATGGATGAGTCAAAAATTACAACACTTTACTGTTGTGAAACGTGCACAACGGAATACCGACAGATGCAGAATTTGGATTACAGTCAAATATACAAGGGTGACGTGTGGGCAGGCTCGAGGATAGGAGACAACTGTCCAGAGAAGAGCCGGGCCCCACACGATTTCCACTGCCACCGGATCTGGAACACACCGGAGCCGCCAAGTCTGGAATCCCCAGGTGGCCACCGTCTCCAGCTGTCAGATCAGGTACTGCTGGCAGGGCAGAAAACAGTTAATGGTGGGTGTGTGAAAACACGCCCAGTAAACAGTCAGCAAGTTCATTCTTTAGGTGGGAATAACACCTATAAGGTAGACGATATCTCGGCAGCGAGGTGGAGTTGCTGCCCGGCTTTTATGGTGATGGTAGTGGTGATGATGAGTGACAGCTGGTGCTTGTTGATGAGTGACAGCTGTCACTCCCGGTTGCTCCGGTGCCCTCTCGTGCCTGAAGCCCGCACTTCAGGCAGGGCGCCCTCTGGTGGTGGGCCAACAGTACCTCCTCTTCAGCGGCCCACACAACAAAAAGACAAATATAAACTGGATGATAAAAAACAAATAATTCAGTGGTGTGCCTTTGACCCTGGTTTTAAATCTAACAAGATGGATCATTGATTCAAATCATGCATCACAAAATGAATAACCTTCTTCTCCTTAACAGAAAAAGGCAAATTTAAAGATTGTGAATACTTGAAAAGAAAACATGGTCTTGAGAAAAGTGATTTTTATAGATATCTTCAGATTCACAACTATTTTAATCGTAATATAAGAAACAAAACAAATCTAGAGGATCCGATACTGAGGTTATTTACAGATGCTTATCAAAATGCTTCAAACACGGGAGTTATTTCCAAAATGTATAAAGGTCTTATGACTAAGAAACAACATACAACAGAGTACATTAAAGGGAAATGGGAGAAAGAGGGACATTTCTCAACATCAAATGAAGAATGGTTAGGTATGTGGAATTATGTATGGAGATACACAAACTCCCAAATGTGGAGGGAATTTGGTTGGAAGTGTAATGTCCATTTTTTTTATCACACCAAGGCAGAAAGCATACTTTGCATGAGGGGATAGTGGATGATGGCGACAGTGTGGATGTCAGGAAGCTGACCAATGGCATATTTTCTGGGAGTGCCCAGTAATAAAACCATTTTGGATGGAGGTCCATAAAACACTAAAAAAACATTCTGAACATTGACTTGCCTCTACATTTTACTTCCCTATTTCTGAGAATTGTTGTTTTTCAGGAAAAGAAGTGATAAATACAATACTAACAATGTTAGGCATACTGATCTCAACCTGTAAAAAAGCCATCACTAGAAAATGGTTGCTTCAGGAACCCACAACAATACAAGAGTGGATTAATATTGTGAATGATTGCTATGTTATGGAAAGGATTACCTTTTGTTTACGTTTGCAGAAGGATGTATTTATTGAATATTGGAGCAAGTGGATTAAACACGTGAAACCTCTACAGGTGGACTTTGTGGAGGTGACAGTCCAAGGATCGCATGATGCCGTGCTGTCTTAGTGTTTTGAATTTGAGCTATTATTGTTATTATTTATTTGCTTTAAATTTCTGTATCTCTCTCTTCAAATCTCTTTGTGATAGGCCGGTAAGCACTCCATTTTTACACTCACTATCTGTCCCATGTTGTATTTTATGTTTAATGTTTAAAACTCGGGACCACAGAGGAAACTGAACAGGATAATATCTAAAAGCAATGTAAATATTCTGTGTTGTCTAAAAATCAAAATAAACAATTTAAAAAAAGTGCTATGCTTGTTGAACAGCACTGAGCTGAGCGGGACGGATGACCGGTCTATGATGGCAGCCCCATGGCTCGTCAGCGCCAATAGGCGGCAGCAGTTGATGCGGCATCTACTCTTTATAATGTCTATGCATGGAGGCACCTGTCACTTCTGATTTTACCCTCAGGACAGCAATGTGTCAGATGTTAGCACACTTGTGTCTTAAAGTCAATGATAGGTAGCAGTCAGGTCGGTTTACTTGATGTTATGCCCAAAACAGCGGACTCTGAACTTTGCCATCTGTTTCATGCGGACAGACTGTCTCATTCACACACAGCTTTACCTGTTCAATTCAGTCCAATGCACCATCACAGTCTGAGGAACACTGTATCCACATAAGGCCTGATTTTGGAAAACGACATCTGAAAATACTTTTAATTCCCTGTTGTAGCTGGCAACGTAGCGTTTTAAAACAAGTCCCTCTGTGGTTTTTCTGCTCCAGGTGCATTTCTCAGAGGATGCCAGTGTCGCGCTCTGATCACATCTGGTCAGACAGAAGCGCTGTGATGATTTCAACTTTTAAAGCGCCAGTCGACCACAATCAGATCTGATAAAACCTGAATTAGTGCTGTGACTCTAAAACTAAAGCGCCGTTGCTGTCGGTGTGATCATCAGACGACCTGATCAATCAGCTCCTGAAAGACTGTGATGACTTTTAAAGTGCTGTTGCTGTTGGTGTGATCAGGTCTGTTCACACCTGATCGTGGTTGACTGGCGCTTTAAAAGTTTAAATCATCACAGTGCTTCAATATTCAGGTAATCACACACCTGATCAGATCAACAGACCTGATCAGAGAGCAACCAGAGCTTTAAAAGTTTAAAGTTTTAAAAGGCACAGCACTACTTGATACCATATTTTGGAATCTGAGATCCACAGTATGCTCTCTACACACATCCTTGATCAGTCAAGAGGGATCCATAAAGAACTGGAAGTATACAATTTGAGAACTCATGAAAATCAGTCTGACCTGGTGGGCACTGTGTTCTCTCCATGATGGTGTGCCTTCCTCTTTGAGGAACGCGGTGGATTGGGGGAGGTCGGAGGAGGCCTCTCCATCTGCCTCAGAGGCTGGAAGGCTGGGTGGTTCAAACTCTGCTCTGTTAGGTAACGCTCCGTAGGATTTAGCAGCAACAGGTTCTGATGAGGAAAGCACATATGTGTGATAGAGATGGAAAAAAACAGCTTGAAATGTCAGATTTTATGCTTATAAAGACAAGGTATTGAAGTAAGAATTTACCTATTTAAATAATTCTCTCTTGACCTTAAAAGTTAATCCTAGGCTGTTCCTCACTGACAACTTTACCTAGAAATCACCATCATTGAAGATTAATACAAAACAATACAAGTAGGCATGTTATTACAGTTTTTTGTTTTTTTTTTGCAAAACATTGTTGCCCAAGTATAAGTTCAGAGGCAATCTTGCATTTCTATGCTGTTGTTGGCTCTAGATAACGGTCTAACTTTCTACTGGATACCGAATGTTATCACTCATCAATGGGAACAAATTTAAGAAGTGTCATAATGAAGATGGACTGAGTAGATTTCTAGGATCTGCAGGGATGTTATTAAGGAATCAAGAACCTGAAAGTCTGTGATCTGCACTTCATGTTGGGTGTAATGTGAACCGCAAATAAAAGAAAGACTAAACCATTGCAAATATGCATGACAAAAGTAGCACTCAGCAATGTGTGTTGACGAGACAGGACTGCATCATGGGAGCTCGGGCGATGCAATCTATACTGTATGTCATCATGTCATATATTGCATGGTGTTACAACAGGCCCAGAGCCACACACAAGTGCCAACAGTGGTAGTAACACACACACACACACACACACACACACACACACACACACACACACACACACACACACACACACACACACACACACACACACACACACACACACACACACACACACACACACACACACTTGCTGACACAGACCTAATGACACACGGACCCGTTTCCAAATACCTCAGTATTATACGTCCACTATTCATAATATGCAGACCATAAAAATTCTGTTCTCTTCCACAACCAATTTGTGTGAGGTGAGGCTGCTGTTGAAACACTAATTAAGAGCAGCCGAAAGAAAGAAAATAAGAAAAATAAATAGGCATACTCTTTGGAACTCCATATATATTTTAAAAAAATAGAAGGTAAGTTCTGTGCTTTGATCCAGATCCACACCAAAATGTAATCAGCTTTTTCTTTGCCCAAGGTCTACCTCTCCACCAAATGTCATTTAAACTGGTTTTCATATTGTTCAGACAGACAGCTGTCTGACTGAGAGACAGGGACAGGAAAATAAGCATTTGAACACCCTGTGATTTTGCAAGTTCTCCCACTTAGAAATCATGGAGGGGTCTGAAATGTTTATCTTAGGTGCATGTCCACTGTGAGAGACATAATCTAAAAAAAATAATCCGGAAATCACAATGTATGATTTTTTTAATAATTTATTTGTATGTTACTGCTGCACACCTGTGAAAATCAATGTTAATATTTGGTACAGTAGCCTTTGTTTGCAATTACAGAGGTCAGACGTTTCCTGTAATTCTTGACCAAGTTTTCACACACTGCAGCAGGGATTTTGGTCCACTCCTTCATACAGATCTTCTCCAGATCTTTCAAGTTTGGAGTTTCAGCTCCCTCCAAAGATTTTGTATTGAGTTCAGGTCTGGAGACTGGCCAGGCCACTCCAGGACCTTGAAATGCTTCTTACGGATCCCCTCCTTAGTTGCCCTGGCTGTGTGTTTGGGGTCATTGTCATGCTGGAAGACCCAGTCATGACCCATCTTCAATGCTCTTACTGAGGGAAGGAGGACATGTGCTGGCTTGAGCAGGGGGACCTTGCTGCCCTGCAGGATTTTAAACCATGACAGCATCATGTGTTACTAATGTAATCTTTGTGACTGTGGTCTCAGCTCTCTTCAGGTCATTGACCAGGTCCTCCTGTGTAGTTCTAGGGCTTTCTCAGAATCATCCTTACCCCACAAAGTGAGATGTTACATGGAATCCCACACCAAGGGAGATCGACAGCCATCTTGTGTTTCTTCCACTTTCTAATAAATAATCATAACAGTTGTTGTCTTCTACCAAGCTGCTTGCCTGTTGTCCTGTAGTCCATCCCAGCCTTGTGCAGGTCTACAGTTTTGTCCCTGGTGTCCTTAGACAGCTCTTTGGTGTTGGCTATGGTGGACAGGTTGGAGTGTGACTGATTGAGTGTGTGAACAGGTGTCTTTTTATATCCAGGTAACAAGTTCAAACAGGTGCAATTAATACAGGTAAAGAGTGCAGAGTAAGAGGGCTTCTTAAAGAAAAATTAACAGGTCTGTGTGAGCCAGAATTCTTGCTGGTTGGTAGGGGGTCAAATACTTATTTGCAGCAGTAACATACAAATAAATTATTTGTATTATTAAATTATTATTATTATTGTAAATTATTATAAAATTAAAAAAGTGGACATGCACCTATGATGAAAATTTCAGACCCCTCCATGATTTCTAAGTGGGAGAACTTGCAAAACCGCACAAATACTTATTTTCCTCACTGTAGACAGACAGATAAATAGTACCAAAAACACAACTTTGCCTTGGCAGAGGAAAGAACTACACTGTAACACATGGATGTTTTTCAACCTGGTCAGACATTGCTTCCACAAAATATCTTACCTGCAGGCATTTTAAAAAACATTATTTATAGTGAAAGAACGTTTGACCGAGCCAGTAAGTAAGACCAGTAACAGAGGATCCATTCATCCAACACAGTGGGCCAGCGGATCACTAAAGACATTTTTAAGAAAAGCCAAAATGATGTAGAGCTCACGTAATGTACTGGAGAATTACTTTATATGTTACCTTCATCAAATCCAACATCAGACCGCATAAGATGCCTTGATACCTTCTCTCCAAAGTCTGGGGATGAGTAACTGAGGGAAACTGGCACAAACACAGAAACCAACATGTTAAAATTAATCAAATTCAACATAAACGTGGAAATCTCTTTGTTTTGAGAATTACTGTTGAGATGTCTGATGCTGCATAAAACTGACATGCTGCAAAAAACAAAACACCGATCTTCTAAGATATCTTTCCCTTGCTTCGAAAACACCAACCTATTTTATGAGTCATGAGTCATACTGTGAATGCTGCCAACACAGAGGGAGGGAGAGAGAGAGAGAGAAAGACAGCGAGAGAGAGAGAAAGAGAGACAAGGGAAAGAATATGTTCTTACCCTGATTCCATGAAAACGAGGGTTGTTGTAGAAGAGTTTCATCTGTTCGGCGGGAAGAGGACCCAGTACTTTCTGAATGGTGAAGAGCTGGAGGAAACATGAATAATAATAATAATAATAATAATAATAATAATACTGTGACAATTTCACCTCCTTGCGCCCCCTTACTGAAATGCAGATTATGCCCCGCAAGTGCCACTAGGCGTTTTGAAAAAAATAATCGATGTGTGTCAGAATAGGGATTGTTACCTTTAACGATAGAAAATCAATTAAAAATGTTCAAGAATCTATTTTTTTTTTTTTTTATGTTCTGTTTTGCTTCTCCCCGCTGCCTGTGTCGCGGTCTAATTGGTCACCCCTGCCTTCAGTGCGCAAGCATCATTCCGGAGCATCAGCAGCGATTCACTTCAGATCATTCAGAATCACATTCAGATCAGATGGCGCTGCATGTGCATTTAGATGGACAATATGACCAACTTATTACAAAGTTGACGTTTTATATGAACTGTAAGATTTCAGGGAAGAGATGTTTGCTGAATAGAGACACTGCCTATGATCATTATTGATGTGGACAGAATGATGCTTTGCAACATGCTGTAATTTGCGCAAAAATTAACAAAACTGCCAAAATTTTGAAGCTGCTCTGGTGCAACATATCGTATGCCTCGTCGTTCCCTTCGGCTGCTCCCTTGTTGTCACTTGGGGTCACCATAGCAAATCCAAGGTGGATCTGCATGTTGAATTGGCACAAGTTTTACGCCAGATGCCCTTCCTGACCAACTCCACATCACATGGAGACACCTGGCAGGGGTGGGGTTTGAACCCGGGAACCTCCTGCACTAACACTAAGTGCACTAACCACTTGGCCGCAACCCCTGCTAACATATCTGTGAGTACTCAAAAAAAAAAAAAAAAAAACCTGCTGCAGAGTAAATTCATCCACAGACAAGAGCAATCAGAGATTTCGGATGTCCACCAAGGGTTGACGTGGACTCAACATAACAGATATGTGACCCGGACTTTATAGTAAGGTTCCATTTTCGGAAAAGAAACTTGTATAAAGAAACTTATAAAATGCCCAAGGCATTTTCTGTTAAAAGCAGACAACAGGCTGATTCCTTTTCATTTTGACCTGCCGAGTTCAGAAATCGCTGTTGGCATGCTGTACCTTTACCCCTTCACCCCCTAATTTGCATAAAACAAAATGGCTGCCAATTACATCAAAATTTCCACAATTTTGGTTGTACAATATACAGTATGTACTATAAAAGCAAACTAAACATCCTTTTCTATGTATTTTGACCTGCCGAGTTCAAAAATTGCTGTTGGCAAACTTTACTCCTTCACCCCTAATTTGCATAACACAAAATAGCCGTTCATTTCATGAAACTTTTCAAAAGTCTGCTCGTGTTTGCATTAGAAGAGAAAATGAAATTTCTATTTCTATGTATTTTGACATTCTGAGTTCAATTATTCTTGCTGGAAAGCTCCTTCACCCCATAATTAGCAAAAAAAATAAATAAAAATAAAATAAAATAAAATATATAGTGACTGCCTGGTATTGTTACCGGTAAAAAAAAAATGTAAGTCATCTTTGATTTGACCAAGGCAAGCAAATGAGCAAAATGAAGTAAAAAGAATCATAGTTTTAAATGAAACACGCTTCTTGGATAAATATACATGTCTCTAAAGGTCAAATGCGGGTAAAACTTTTGTAATATTTTGCTTCTGCTGCCATGAGATCACCACAACCAGTAAGAGCAACATGCAGATCACGATCAAACTCTGCAGCCTTCACTATCTTTTCATTCATCTTGAAGGTCTTAACATTGTGCAGTATTGTCAGCCTTCTCCTCCTGGCAGAATATGCAAAGGGCCCATATGAAAGTACTGGAGACACTTCTGAGTCTTGCAGCTGGACCAGTGGAGGGACCTGCAATGGGTTCCTCGTTGTCTTGAGACACCGACCTTTTCTCTAGTCTCTTAATATTTGTCTTGTTGGTGAACCAGCTGTAACGGGATGTATGCCATTTTAGAGACATCTCATCAGAACTTAATATCCTCTAAGTTGCGAGTTTGTTCTCCATATCTTTGAGCTTGTGACGGACTCTTGCACTATCCTGCAATGTAGCCCTTCCATTGTCACTACCCTGAACAAGATTTTGTTTAGTGCATTCCCGACAAATGATGCAGACATCCCCATCCACTGAAGGATCTTGTTTCATGCTGCCTAAGAGAGATTGTTACCTAAATAAGTATTGAGAACAGTAAAAATGTTTTGATCACCACTGAAGTATGCAACAAGAGAAAGTGCTAACAATCGGAAGTCACTTCACAATTAAAGTGATGAATGCAACTAAACCTAAATGCTAGAGAACACAGAGATTCAACTATATTATCTTACTTTGCTGTAAGTCAAATCTATCAATCAATCAATCAATCAATCAATTTTATTTATATAGCGCCAAATCACAACAAACAGTTGCCCCAAGGCGCTTTATATTGTAAGGCAAGGCCATACAATAATTACGTAAAAACTCCAACGGTCAAAACGACCCCCTGTGAGCAAGCACTTGGCGACAGTGGGAAGGAAAAACTCCCTTTTAACAGGAAGAAACCTCCAGCAGAACCAGGCTCAGGGAGGGGCAGTCTTCTGCTGGGACTGGTTGGGGCTGAGGGAGAGAACCAGGAAAAAGACATGCTGTGGAGGGGAGCAGAGATCAATCACTAATGATTAAATGCAGAGTGGTGCATACAGAGCAAAAGGAGAAAGAAACACTCTGTTGTGAAAGTGTCGTGACACGGACCCACAACAGGGGGCGTTAATGAACGGACAATGGATAAGCCAAAAGTAACAATTTAATGTTGTGAATCGCACAACGATGTACAGACAATAACAATATGGTGGACTGTCAATTATACACAAAGTGACGTGTGGGCAGGCTCGACGATAGAAGACGCCTGGCGAGAGAAGAGCCGGATCCCACACAGCTTCCACCACCAACGGAGCTGAAGAACACCGGAGCCGCCAAGCCCTGCGCCCCAGGTGGCCGCTGTCTTCAGCAGTCAGACCCGGTACTGCTGGCAGAGAACAGACACAGTCCTGATGAGTGTGAGTTCGCACACTCAGTAATCCCACAGTCTGTATACAGTTAGGAGGGAAAACCTCCACCTCCAATCACACACTCGTCCAGCTCCTGTCTAACCACTTATCTGGTTGGGGTGTGAAGCGAAGCCGTCGCTGATCACACCAAACGCCAATCCCACAGATAAGGCAACACCCTCAGGAAAACGGCTGCAAAGAAGTTCAGACTATTAGTCAGTGTTAAGTACAGCAGAGAATGTTACCTGAATGGTAGCTAATTTCTCGGCGGGGAGGTGGAGTTGCAGTCCGGCCTTTATGGTGGTGGTGATGAGTAGTGGATGAGTGACAGCTGGTACGGATGATGAGTGACAGCTGTCACTCCCGGTCGCTCTGACGCCCTCTCGTGCTTGAAGCCCGCACTTCAAGTAGGGCGCCATCTTGTGGTGGTGGGCCAGCAATACCTCCTCTTCAGTGGCCCACACAACACACTCAGTGCATCATGGGAACCCCCCAGCAGTCTAAGTATATAGCAGCATAACTAAGGGATGGTTCAGGGTCACCTGATCCAGCCCTAACTATAAGCTTTAGCAAAAAGGAAAGTTTTAAGCCTAATCTTAAAAGTAGAGAGGGTGTCTGTCTCCCTGATCTGAATTGGGAGCTGGTTCCACAGGAGAGGAGCCTGAAAGCTGAAGGCTCTGCCTCCCATTCTACTCTTACAAACCCTAGGAACTACAAGTAAGCCTGCAGTCTGAGAGAAAAGCGCTCTATTGGGGTGATATGGTACTATGAGGTCCCTAAGATAAGATGGGACCTGATTATTCAAAACCTTATAAGTAAGAAGAAGAATTTTAAATTCTATTCTAGAATTAACAGGAAGCCAATGAAGAGAGGCCAATATGGGTGAGATATGCTCTCTCCTTCTAGTCCCTGTCAGTACTCTAGCTGCAGCATTTTGAATTAACTGAAGGCTTTTCAGGGAACTTTTAGGACAACCTGATAATAATGAATTACAATAGTCCAGCCTAGAGGAAATAAATGCATGAATTAGTTTTTCAGCATCACTCTGAGACAAGACCTTTCTAATTTTAGAGATATTGCGTAAATGCAAAAAAGCAGTCCTACATATTTGTTTAATATGCTCATTGAATGACATATCTACCTACGGGTACAAATAAAGTCACCTGAACCTGAACCTAACACTCAATATTATATGTACAGTGAGGAAAATAAGTATTTGAACACCCTGCGATTTTGCAAGTTCTCCCAATTAGAAATCATGGAGGGGTCTGAAATTTTCATCTTTCATCTTAGGTGCATAAAAAAAAAGAAAATCCGGAAATCACAATGTATGATTTTTTAAATAATTTATTTGTATGTTACTGCTGCAAATAAGTATTTCAACAAAAATCAATGTTAATATTTGTTACTGTAGCCTTTGTTTGCAATTAGAGGTCAAACATTTCCTGTAGTTTTTCACCAGGTTTGCACACACTGCAGCAGGGATTTTGGCCCATTCCTCCACACAGATCTTCTCTAGATCAGCCAGGTTACTGGGCTGTCGCTGAGAAACACAGAGTTTGAGCTCCCTCCAAAGATTTTCTATTGGGTTTAGGTCTGGAGACTGGCTAGGCCACTCCAGAACCTTGATATGCTTCTTACGGAGCCACTCCTTGGTTATCCTGGCTGTGTGCTTCGGGTCATTGTCATGTTGGAAGACCCATCCATGACCCATCTTCAATGCTCTAACTGAGGGAAGGAGGTTGTTCCACAAAATCTCACAATAGATGGCCCCGGTCATCCTCTCCTTAATACAGTGCAGTCGTCCTGTCCCATGTGCAGAAAAATACCCCAAAAGCATGATGCTTCCACCCCCATGCTTCACAGTAGGGACGGTGTTTTTGGGATGGTACTCAGCATTCTTCTTCCTCCAAACACGGCAAGTGGAATTAAGACCAAAAAACTTCTATTTTGGTCTCATCTGACCACATAACTTTCTCCCATGACTCCTCTGGATCATCCAAATGGTCATGGGCAAACTTAAGTTATTCGAGCAAGATGGCGGTGCGCACGAGTGCAGCGGCTTTTAGCTCTCCAATTTGGTGCTTGTTTTTCTTGCTTTTTGCGCATATATTCTTCGAGTTTTGTAAAGCGACCCACAGCTTCAGCTGCCAGAACCTTATTGACCTCGGTCTGAGGTACAAACTGTCAGTTACAAGCGAATTCCACCAGTACCACAACATCCCGGAGGACATAGCGAGAACACTGGGCTATCCGTGGATTACCAGCCTGCCCGGCAGGCGGGGAAGGCGGTGTAGAGACAGGAAGCAGAAGCGAGGATGTCGGTCCGGCTCTGATCCTAGGCTACGCAAACAACCTCACAGGCCAGCATTACCGAGCCTCTTCCTCTCAAACGCCAGATCCATCACCCACAAAATGGACAAATTAGAGCTACAGATGGCTACAACAGCTTTGTGAGGAACTGCAGTGTTATTTTCATCACAGAGACGTGGCTTCACCCGCTGATCCCCGACGCTGCAATCGAGCTAGCAGGCTGCACGCTACACCGGCAGGACAGAACCAGTGATTCAGGTAAGTGCAGAGGTGGAGGGCTCTGTGTTTATGTGAACCGTGAGTGGTGCTGTAGCAGCAAGGTCATTGACTCTCACTGTTCTCCTGACTTAGAGGTGCTGGCAGTCTCATGCAGACCTTTTTGTCTCCCAAGGGAGTTTACAGTAGTCGTTGTGTTTGCTGTTTACATCCCACTCAATGCTAATGTTAGCAAGGCCCTTAGCCTCTTACTTGCATGTGTAAATAAACAGCAGCTGGCCCACCCAGATGGCGTTTGTATTGTTGCTGGTGACTTCAACCAAGTGTGTTTAAAGACTGTACTCCCTAAGGTGGTCCAGTACATGAAGTGTGCCACCAGAGGGGAAATACTTTGGACCATGTGTACTCAAATATAAAACACGCGTGCAAAGTCACTCCCCTCCCCCATCTCGCTGGATCAGACCATCTCTGCCTGTCCCTCACCCCACCTACACCCCCCTGCTGAGGCGAACAAAGCCACAACGAAAGACTATCCAAACCTGGCCTGAGGGAGCCCTCTCCCAGCTACAGGACTGCTTCTCACGGACTGTATGGGATTTATTTTCCAGCCACAGCCTGCAGGAGTACACTGACACCGTACTCTCCTACATTAAGAACTGTGTTGACACTGTCACCGTCAACAAAAGGGTCAGGATTTTTCTACACCAGAAGCCCTGGATGAACAGCGCAGTCCAGTCCCCATTAAAATGCCGCAACACCGCCTTTAGATCAGGGGACAGGGCCCTGTACAGCATGGCCAGGTCCAATCTGAAAAGAGGCATCAGAGAGGCCAAGGCTGCCTACAAGAAAAAGATAGAGGACCACTTCGCTGTGAATGACCCCAGAAGGCTATGGC
Organism: Thalassophryne amazonica; assembly: GCF_902500255.1. NCBI lineage: Eukaryota > Metazoa > Chordata > Actinopteri > Batrachoidiformes > Batrachoididae > Thalassophryne > Thalassophryne amazonica. Next base: position 139,940,842 of record NC_047104.1, on the reverse strand, counting down.
AGGGAATAAATCATATAACCAACTACAGAAGCAACCCAGGAAAAGCTAGGTCTGACGCCTTGCTGGCAGAGGAGCTGAACCACTTCTTTGTCCGCTTCGAAGCAGACAGACCAGCAGCAACTTCACACCCACCACCCTCCAGCACTAGCACACTAAGTCTTCAGGAACACGAAGTGAGCGTGTGCTGAAGGTTGTGAACCCCAGGAAGACGGCCGGCACCAACAGTGTACCTGGGAAGGTACTCAAAGCGTGTGCTGACCAACTGGTTGGAGTTTTCATCTGCATCTTCAACCTGTCCTTGTCGCAGGCCATCGTTCCACTCTGGCTCAAATCTTCCACCATCATTCCAGTCCCAAAACGTCAGCAGTGGAGAGCATAAATGACTCCAGGCCTGTTGCACTTACGCCTGTGGTCATGAAGTGCTTTGAAAGACTGGTCTCGCAGCACATCAGAGCCTGTCTGCCTCCCACTCTGGACCCACACCAGTTTGCATACAGGGCAAACTGCTCCACAGAGGACGCTATCACCACAGCTCTCCACACTGCGCTGAGCCACCTGGAGCACCAGGGGAGCTATGTGAGGATGCTCTTCCTGGACTTCAGCTCAGCCTTCAACCGCATCATCCCGGAGATCCTGGTCCAGAAACTGACACATCTGGGCATCTCCGCCGCGATCTGCCAGTGGATCAAGGACTTCCTCACAAACTGCCCACAGTCTGTGAACGTGGGCCCCCACCTTTCCTCCACGATACCACTCAGCACAGGTTCCCCTCAAGGCTGTGTACTGAGCCCCCTCCTGTTCACCCTTTACATGCACAACTGCTCTCCGACACATCCCACAAACACCATCATAAAGTTTGCAGATGATACCACCGTGATTGGGCTCATCTCGGGGGGGGGGGGGGGGGGGGGAGTCTGATTACAGAGACGATATCAATCAACTCTTAGTGTGGTGTTCAGCTAACAACTTGCCACTGAACACCACAAAAACAAAAGTAATAATCTTGGAATTCAGGAAGAACAGGGCTGACCCAGCCCCGCTCTACATCCAAAGGGACTGTGTGGAAAGGGTCAGCTCCATTAGGTTCCTGGGAGTGCAGCTCTCTGACAGCCTCTCCTGGACTGCCAACACCACAGTGGTGGTGAAGAAAGCCCAGCAGCGACTCCACTACCTGAGGGTGCTCAGGAGAAACAATCTGGAGGAGAAGCTGCTGGTGTTGTTCTACAGAGCCACCATCGAGAGCATCCTGACGTATTGCATCACATCGTGGTAAGGGGGGTGCTCAGCTGCAGACAGGAGAGCGCTGCAGAGGATGGTCAAAACGACCCAGGGGATCACTGGTTGCTCTCTGCCCAGCCTGGAAGACATTGCCAGCTCTCGCTACCTCAGCATTGCTGCCAGCATCAGCAAAGACACATCCCACCCCAGCAACCACCTGTTTGACCTACTGCCCTCCGGCCGATGGTATAGGTTAATCAAAACTAGGACAAACAGACTCAGGGACAGCTTTCTCCCCAGAGCGATCACTGCACTGAACAATAACAAATCACTCTAATCCACACCTTTCAAGTTTCTTGTGCAATATCTGTAAACCATGTGCAATATTCCCGTGCAATATGATTCCACAGTTGTATATAATTCTCATTTTACATTTTACTTGGTCCACATTTTATTTTATTTTACTTTATCTTATGTTTATTTAGCTGTACATATACTCCGAACAACTTATTGTTAAATTTATTATCTTTTATTTGGCTAAAAATTACTCGCACCACGAAAAGCACCTTTTTGGAGCTGCACTCAAATCTCATTGCAAGGCAAATTACAATGACATTAAAGGCGATTCTGATTCTGATTCTTAAGACGGGCCTGGACGTGTGCTGATTTAAGCAGGGGAACCGTGCATGCATGATTTTAACCCATGACGTCTTAGTGTATTACCCACAGTAACCTTGGAAACAGTGGCACCAGCTCTCTTCAGGTCATTGACCAGCTCCTCCCGTGCAGTTCTGGGATGATTCCTCACCTTTCTTAGGATCATTGATACACCACAAGGTGGGATCTTGCATGGAACCCCAGTCCAAGGGAGATTGACAGTCATGTTTAGCTTCTTCCATTTTCTAATAATTGCTCCAACAGTTGATCTTTTTTCACCAAGCTGCTTGGCAATTGCCCCGTAGCCCTCTCCAGCCTTGTGGAGGTCTACAATTTTGTCTGGTGTCTTTGGACAGCTCTTTGGTCTTAGCCATGTTAGTAGTTGGAGTCTTACTGATTGTGTGGGGTGGACAGGTGTCTTTATGCCGCTAACGACCTCAAATAGGTGCTTCTAATTTGGAATAAGTGGAGTGGAGGTGGACTTTTTAGAGGCGGACTAAGGCCGGGTTCACACGGCAGGATAATTAGGCCGATATCGGACCCGATCTTCTCCTTCCGACAATCTTAAGGATGCCACGACAATCGTGATGACGCTAAAGATAACCTTATCAGATATTCCTGCTGTGTGTGGTGTGTTAAGAGTGCTCTGATCTGCTTGGAAGGATGTCAGGAGCGCTCCGATCGTAAATCGGAATATTCAACATGTTGGATTGTCTTGGTCCGATATCGCAGCGTGTGTTGTGTTCTCCATCCACAAACGACCACGCAGCCTGCTGAATGTGACGTGCAACCAATCAGAAAGCGAGGTGATGGACGTACGGAGCGGAAAATAAAATCAAAACAGCTGTTCTGACTTACCAGAAAGTCTGGGGGTCGCACTGTCTCCACTCCTTAAAAGAACGCCTTTTCTTTTTCTTTTTGTATTGTTTTTTCCTCTCTGTTTTAAATAGTCCACAAGTATCTCCGTTTGTTTACTCTGAAGTCACATTTAATCTCGAGAGATTTTGCAAGATTTCCTGTGACCTGAGAATGTTGGTGTGTGAAATCTGTTCGTGTGTGGTGTTGTTGTCCTTACCGTGTGGCTGAACACCACACACTGTACGAACAAACCTGTTAGAGCTATGATTTTTTATCTTCACGTGTGTGGTCTCTCAGGTTTTGGAAACCTAAAGATAATTTCAAAATCCTGTCGTGTGAACCAGGCTCAACAAGTCTTTGAGGGCCAGAATTTCTGCTGATTGGCAGGTGTTGAAATACATATTTGCAGCAGCATCATCATCAATCATACATTGTGATTTCCGGATTTTTTTTTTTTTTTTTGGATTATGTCTCTCACAGTAGACATGCACCTAAGATGAAAATTTCGTACCCCTCCATGATTTCTAAGTGGGAGAACTTGCAAAATCGCAGGGTGTTCAAATACTTATTTTCCTCACTGTAAATCAATCTAGTGACATGGGACATTGGCAAACTAACACAGTGTATATAAAGAGAATCAGCAGACAAGAACAACACAAATCTAATCTAATGCTACTAAGTATAATATATTATACTCAGTGGTGGGCACAGTTCAGCTAATCTGATAGCAGGTAATTATCAAAGCTAATGTTTTTGCTATCGGATTAGCTTTTCAGATAAGTTTTAAAACCATCAACGGACCAATTATCTTCTGATAACTTTCAGTCCGATAACATTTTCTTTGCTGGTAAAGAAAAGTTTAACGGTCAAAAACGTTTGTAAACCCTAAAATCAAACATTTTAGTCCGTTTGTTGTATGTTTGTAGCCACTGAGCAGACTGGCTGCCTGTCGCTCGCTAATGACATCATCATTAAGCGCAAAACGTGATTTTCTGGTCGATGCAGGGAGCATTGTGGGTAGTGTAGTTCAGGTTCGCTTTGCACGTTACAGTGACTTGACCACTCGACACAAAAAAGACTAATTTTAACATTATTTTATTTTATTTTATTTCTTTGTGGCTGTAATTTAATCGCCAAGACTCGGTGCGGGAGAGCAGCTCTCACGGCGCAGCTGTGTGTACAGAGTGAGGGACTTTTCTTCACGTTTAGACATTGCTTTGGATTTAAAATGTGGATTATTTATTCAGATGAATCCCACTGAAACTAACAGGTAAGAATTTATATTTACTACATGTATTTTACTCTGCCAATAAATGCATTAATGGATGTATTTCGGTTGTTTAAGCGGCAGGGTTCAAAGCGTGCGAAACAAGCAGCAGCTTTTAGCTTGTAAATGATAGTGTATTTAATACGAAGCTAAACTGTGACTTCTAATACTGTGTTTTACTGCTTTTGAAAGATGATGACAGTGTTTGGGGTTTTATTTTTTATTTATTCTTTTGTGTGTTCTTTGTGTCTGTGATCCTTGAATTTACCTAGAAGCCCCAGCGGCACTTAAAGTGAAACTGGTTTATCAGAAGCCGACAGTGCATTCTGATGTGACCGCATCCAAATCAATACTAATATTTATCGGTTATCTGTAATAAAGATAATTTTTTTTTTTTTAGCAATTTATCGGTTTATCATCATAAAAGATAACTTTTCAGTTATCTGATTAATGGTTATTGAAGCTAACTTTTTGTTTAGCTGTGCCCACTGCTGATTATACTACAAAACCAATACCACAAGACTGAAACTCCACACAAACCAACACACTGAAACATGAACATGCACAGACATAGATGAACAAAGTATCTCAGAGTCTCCTTAACATGAGTGTGAAAGCATGAACTCCACAAATATATCAGGAAACAATGCAGTTTGATTGACTACGTCCATGCTGTGGCTCCTGCTGCCGCTGCTGAGTCACTGTGGCACCACGTGCCTGGCCACTGGCCAGTGAGGCCTGCCCTCTGGTGTTGAAAGCAGTAGCCCTCTGGTGTTGAAGCTGTATACATTATCTGTGCTGTACTGAGCCAATTATATAGGTTTTCACATAGTATTATCATTATATTGTTTAGCATTTGTGATGAAAAAATACACGAGTCATTCACATGCCATCAAGGAATGAATATAATAATACTGTGATTTTTAAATCCACAGGAGATGTTTTTCAACAGGCCAGTATAAGTAAGATTGACAAATACATGCATTTGTAGGCCTGACTGTGCAGCAGAGGCATAGGGAAAATGTATTTTGTTATCAATTTCTTTGGAAGAACAAGCTTCTACAAACTATGAAAACAGCAGGCGGCCATATTGTTTCATGCATATTAAGGATGAAGGAGAGAAGATTCAGCTTCAAATAAGAAACTATGGACCCAGCAGTTCAAATTACACAAAGATAAGAGTTTTCATTGCCTTTCTTGAGCAAAAACAGGCAAACTTTGGGAAAACGTGGAAAACCGGGCAGCCATTTCTTTATGCAAATTAGGCAGTGAAGGAGTAGAGATACAGCATGCTAACAACAATATTTGAATTCGACAGGTCAAAATACATAAGAATAGAACTTTTGGGAAATTTAACAAAATGGGCAGCCATTTTGTTTTATGCAAATTACAAGGTGAAAGATACAACATGCCAACAGCAATTCTTGAACTCAGCAGGTCAAAATACATAAGAATCAGTCTGTTGCCTACTTTTAACTGGAAATGCCTTGAGAAAATAGAACCTAACTATTTACCTAGATCCGGATTCCAGAACACAATGCAATAATTGCACACTGATCCAGGATGGTCTGACTGATCAAGATGTTGCAATCTGATATTTAATTCACAAGCTGAAACAAAATAATGTATTCCTGATCTTGGTTTTACATCATGATGTTATATTTGTGAACTAGTTTTGATGTAATCCTTAAAAGTCTACAAAGGGAAATCATGATCCAGAATCCGGATCTGGATCCAGATCACCTCCAAAATGTAATGGTGTCTTCCAATGCTTAACACCAACGTGTGGTGAAAATCTGGTAAGGATCCATGAAGTAGTTTTGATGCAATCCTTCGAAGCCTATATAAAGTAAAATCTTGATTCAGAATCTGGATCTGGATCCAGATCACCTCCAAAATTTAATAGAGTCTTCCAACGCCTAACACCAACGTGTGGTGAAAATCTGATGAGAATCCATGAAGTAGTTTTGATGCAATCCTTCAAAGCCTATATAAAGAGAAATCTTGATTCAGAATCTGGATCCAGATCTGGATCACCTCCAAAATTTAAAGGAGTCTTCCATGGCCTAATATCTATCTGTGGTAAAAATTTCACCAAAATCTGTGCAGTAGTTTTGACGTAATCCTGCTAACAGACAGACAGGCAAAAAATGGACAGGCCAATGATTTTATTACGCCCTTGGAGGACGTAATAACGACAACAGCTGTAATCCATTTAAAATCACTCAATTAAAAAAGAGTTTTCATTTACTGTCATGGTGTTATTAAAGCGCTTGAGGCAGCTCTCTACTGCTCACAGATTAAAGCTACTCTATGTTGATTTTTGAACAAGGCAGCAAACTCTATATCCATCAAATATTGAGTTTTTAACATTTTAAACATTATTTATGACTAATATACAACATTAAATGACATGAAATATATTGTTTACTTGCCATGACTCCTCTCATTTGATATAGCTACGTACAAGGTCAGCTGACTTGGAAAATGAGATGTCTCATGACCAAATGATTGAAGCTTCACTGAAGCTTTTCACAGGAAAATGCCCTCGCACTACATGTGTCTAGAAAAAAACCCCTGAAATATACTGTTGAAATGTCTCAGAATGTGAATACTTGATTTTTTTTTTTTAAATGATGGATTGTTGTTTTCCATGGATTAATTTCCAAAAACCTAACAAAAATCTGCAGAATCATCCCACCTCACATTGCTTAAAAAGTAAATAAATACATAATCTTGGATCCACCCCCTTAATCTGATCCACTCCAAAGGTTAATGCTTTCCTCCTTGGCACATTTCCCACCCTTCCATCAAGTCTAAAAAACAAAAAAACAAAACAGGCAAACAGCACTGGAAACATTACCTCCTTGGCAGAGGTAATTAAAGAATCAGACCTTAATTAAACCCTCTTTGAATGACACCAAACGTCCTCAGAACTCACCAAGCAGTCTTCATTTACTGCATAGTAATGATGGTAACCATGGACTGGTCAATCAGCATCATCAATCTTGAATTTGTGTCACTCAGTAATCTTCCCAGGTTCCAATGATCTATCGCCTCATTTTTTTTTTGTGCTTTCTTGGGAGTTTTTGGTAGTTGGAAAACAATGTGCCGAAGTGCATTAGTGTTAAATTATTGGAAGATTCTCTAGGCTCAAATTGAGCATTTTTATCATAACGTGAAGTGTTACCATGGTAAAAGCCAAAAACAACGTAGACTCAATATTGAAATCTCATTAACCATTCAAACCAGAGAGTAGGTTTTGCAGTAAATTGTATTTGTTTGTATTTGGGCTTAAACATTTTACTTGAAAATAGCTTGAAATTAATATTTTGAAATTGGACTCATGTTAAATCATTGTATTTCAGAGACAATTCAGGCTTGAGCGCAGATTTAGGTTTTAAAGCACGCAGACACCCAAAGTTCCTATCAACTCTGATGAAACATTTTTTCCTGAAAATGATGATAGTTTTGTTAGTTTTAACCTTTGACAGTGATGAAATGATGTTTGCTGTATTTCTTTACATCACAAATCCTGTATATTTACAATGACATACTGTATATGAGAGATAACTGAATAATATGGAATTAACCACAGATCAAGTTTTGTGTTTCGACTTATGGAAACAGTTGTGCATGCCGGGGCTAGATTGTCACATAGCAAGTTGTGCACTGGAGCAAGAACTTGCCTAGTTTTGTTTGTGAGAAATAAAATCTGCAAATCCTCACATGGGAAAAAGGGAAGCAAACTGTGATTTTATGTGATCGTCAAGAGCGAAAATAATTGCGGTTTTCTGTTAATTGCGTTAGGAACAACTTTGGGTGCACCAACCTGATCGATCTCACTTTCTCCGGGAAACAAGGGTTGTCCGTCACTCAGCTCGCCGAGGATACACCCCACTGACCACATGTCCACCGCCTTCCCATAGGGAGCACTGACATCCACAGAGGAAAAGAGAGAAAGAGAGTGGTACAGCAAAATCAGTGGCAGCACGTAATGACCTTACCAGTGTGATGGGAGAGGTGACTATCACGATGATGGAAGTGAGGATAAAAAAGGAAGTCATCAGAAGAAGTGGAAAGGACTGTGATCATGGTGGGAGATGTAGATTGACGGGGGAGGGGGGTGACATTAAACGGAATGCTGTGGAGTCGGAGGAAGAGATGGTCATTTGTGGAGTCTGGTGAGACATGGTGAGCGATCTGGCAGCAGAGTCGCAAAAGAGCGGTGGTGTTGGGGAGAGAGAGAGAGAGAGAGAGAGAGAGAGAGAGAGAGAGAGAGAGAGAGACTATGTGAGTGGGAGGCATTCAAACGTCTCAATAAATGTTCCAGGGCATTTACTAAATCAAGCTGCAGCAGTGAGGCGAGATGACGTACAGCTGTCTTTTCATCAAACACTGCAGGCAGCAGAATAACGCAAACCACCTGATCTCATCACAGAGTATGTGTACCTGGCGTGATTGTACTTTAGATACGTTAACATATTTTGTCAAAGAGTACCGACATTGGGATTGGGGACTGTGCTTTCCCAAACGAGGTCCAGCGATAACAAGTTGCACCCCTGTGCTTTTTTATCTAAGAAACTCACTGTTGCAGTGATCACGAACTGCTGGCAGTCAAATTGGCCTTGGAGGAGTGGCGTCACTGGTTGGAGGGGGCACAGTTGCCTTTTTGGTCTGGACAGACCATAAAAATCTGGCGTATCTTCGCACCGCCAAGTGGCTTAACGCGTGTCAGGCTCGGTGGGCCATCTTTTTCAGCCATTTTAATTTTGTTTTGTCTTATCATCCAGGGTCCAAGAATGGCAAGCCTGACGCGCTGTCTCGTTTAAATGACGATTCCACTCCCGCTCCTGAACCGATTTTGCCCGACAAGTGTTTCGTGTCTGCTTTAACCTGGAATATTGAATCTAAGATTAGGTCTGTATTAAGGAATACTCCCATCCCCCAAGATTGCCCGAACGGCAAGTTGTTTGTTCCAACGTCTCTCAGGGGGGAGGTCATTCAATGGGGACATGATAGTCACTTTTCGTGCCACCCAAGTGCCAGAAGAACAATGTATATTCTCTCCCAAAGGTTTTGGTGGCCAAAAATGTTGTCAGACGTCAAGGAATATATGAATGCTTGTTCTGTCTGTGCAATGCATAAAACTGCTATGCGTACACTCAAGGGTGCTCTTTTGCCTCTACCCATCCCTGTTCAGCCGTGGACTCATATCTCAGTGGACTTTGTGACTGGTTTAGCACCCTCTAGGGGTAACTCTGTAATCATGACGGTGGTAGATTGATTATCCAAAATGGTTCATTTTGTGCCAAAACTCCCGTCTGCTAAAGAAACCGCTGAAGCTTTATTGGTACATGTTTTTAAGCTACATGGTTTGCCTCAGGACATAGTCTCATAACTGCTTGCCTACTGCAGCCTCTGGTTTTTCTCCGTTCGATGTCGTCTTTGGTCATCAACCTTCTCTGTTCACCTCCACTGATTTGCGCTCACCAGTACCCTCTGCTCTGGGTCTTGTCATGCAGTGCCAACGGACCTGGGAGCGGTCTTCCAAAAGTTACAAGGCAGCGGCAGATCGCAGACATTCCACAGCACCCTCTTACATTCCGGGACAACTGGTCCGGCTGTCTACATGGCACCTGCCGCTTCGTGGTGTTCCTCGGAAGATGGCTCCCAGGTTCTTTGGTCCATTCCCGGTTAAAATCATTAATCCAGTCTCTGTCCGTCTCTGTCTTCCTAGTCAGGTTCCTGGTTTTATGGGTTGTTTTTCTGTCTCTTGCTCTGTCTCTGTTCTATCTTTCTGCTTGGGTTTTCTCTGTCCTGTTGTTTCTTGCCTTTCTCTCCTGGTTCTTTGGTGGGTTGCTCCCTCTGTCTGGCCACACCCCGGTTCTGGGAGTTTCTCCACACACCTGTTCTGAGTTTGCAGTTAATCACCTGGGTGCTTTATAAGCCTCACAGTTTGTCTCTGTCCTTCACCAAATCGATGTGCCTTGTGCCTTCCTTCCAGCTCAGTTCTTGTTCTCTTGCCTTGCTTTGTTTGCCTCATCGGTTTTTGACTACCTGCCTGTGTACTCTGACCACGTCTTTTTGCCTGATGTTTTTGATCCTGTTGCTCTGTTTAGACTGCCTTTCTGTGTACCGACCCCAGCCTGTTTACCCAGTAAACGTTTTCTCTCCACTGAGCTGTGTTTTGCAAATGCGTCCAGCCCATGAACAATTTTTTAGGTTACTAGCAGAACCTTAAAATCTGATCTCACTGAGACAGGAAGCAAGTGAAGAAATGCCAAAATGGGTGTAATGTGGTCAAACCTTCTGCTCTATGTCAAAGTCTGGCAGCAGCATTTTGAACCAATTTAAGAGCCCTAATGCTGGACTGTGGTAAACCAGAAAAAAGAACACTGCAGTAGTCCAATCTAGAAAAGACAAACGCATGGATCAGGGTCTCAGCATCAGCCATAGACAGGGAATTCGCTGTCGTAACATGTGAATTTCTCCTCTGTGAGATCAATAAAGTTTACCTTATTTTATTTTGCAGGTGGAAGAAAGCAGTCTTCATAATATTTCTAATGTGAAGGTCAAAGGACAATGTAGGATCAAAAATTACCCCAAGGTTCCTCTTTGTCAGTGTGATATATGACACACGAGTCTAGGCTAAGCGTTAGCTGGTCAAATTGATGCTATCTCACTGATCCGGATTATTTTCAGAATTGGATGTCACAGACAAATATCTGATGTTACACCCCCCCCCCCCCCCCCCCCACACACACACATATATGCACAAACAAATATAAAATCAACAAACTGAAGTCAGATATTTTTCTAATCCAGTGTGAAAGCAAGATAGTTTAATCACAAATACAGGGGCATCTCAAAAAATTTGAATGTTGTGAGAAAGTTCTATTCTTTTTGTCAGGTATTTAAGAAAATAAAAATTTGATAGATTCATTACATACAATCTAAAATGTTTCAAGCATTTTTTAATTTTAATTTGGATACTTATGGCCTACAGCACCACAAAAACAGAAAATGCATATTTAAAAATATTAAGCATTTTAAGTCAGGTTAAGTCTGGTTCAGTAACACAACTGCAATCATGGGGAAGACTGATGACCTGACAATTGCCAAAAATTGTAAAATCTGATGCTTCATTGTCTTCAAAGAGAAATTCCTCCACTGCTGCCTGAGAGTGGTTTACATTTTTTTGTTCCACAAGTAGCAACTACATAGACACATTTTAAAAATTGAAAAGGACGTGCAGAAATTTGTCTGAGGGTGAGTCAGTTTTCACACCAACTTGAACATGACAGCAGCTTTAACAGAAAACATGTGAATCCAAATAAATGATATATTTTATATATATATGTAGCATCACAAAAAGGTAAGGTGTGAATTCACAGGATAAAGTGTATAAGTAAAGGTTAGAAAGACTATATATATAGCATCACAAAAAGGTAAGGTGTGAATTCACAGGATAAGGTGTATAAGTAAAGGTTAGAAAGACTTAAAAAACAGTTAATAAGCAGATATTTTCCATCTGCAAACATGATAAGGTCTCTGAGTTGAAATAGGTTTTTGCATTATGACATTATTATTATTGAAGTGATAAATGACACACGAGTCTAGGCTAAGTGCATGGCCTGCAGCCACCTAATGGGCCACAAAGGTAATGCAAATGGGCTAAGAGAGGTAATTAAAATAAAGAAAAACATCTGTGATTTTCAGTTTGTAATAAAATTTCAAAATTACCCAAACTGTTGATTGTTTTAAAAATGTACCTAGAAGTTATAAAACATGGACATGTAATTTAAGTTATGTGTTATTCGTCATTTATCTGTACTCGTTTAATATAACATATGTGGAAATACATCTTAGTCTCATGTGTTATCGAAATTGTGATTAAAGGTTTGGATGTGCTGCAGACAATTTTCAGATTTTAACATCCCCCCCATTCTTACATTTGGGAATGGTGGATTTATGGTGTTATTTTGTACAAAAACATTTTTGCAATCACAGCAATGCTTTTGCACTTTAAAATCAGTATAGATTATTTTGTAGAGGCACATTTGTCACAGACACACTTTGCAACCTTGCTGATATATTGTAGCACATGCAGCTATGTACTGAAGTATGCTAACACAATGTGAATGCAACAACAGTAACATTTAAATAAAACAGATGAACAAATACTAATTAAAAACATGACAGAATACATCCTGCAGATGGTTGTCAGTTTTTTGTCAGGTGGTTTGCCACTGCGTCAATGATTATCTACGTGGGAACACAGTACACTAGAAGTGTCCGAACATGAGCAGCATTAATTGTTCAGTTTGTAGGTGCCACAACAACTGGAAGAAGAGGAAACTATCACTTTCAGAACAATGTTTTGAACATGGAGAGCAGAGATATGAGTGCTGTGGTCCAGCATTTAACTTGATCCCTCCTCCATTGAAATACGAGGATCTCCGGTGCTTGCTGAATTTAAAAAATCCACCTAGACGTCCTTGTCTGTTCTTTTCATTTTATGGAGAAAAAACCCACACCACTGGATCTTTACCCAGAGAAATTATTGGACTATAACGCTCCGTTGAAGAAGCCACGGCAGATGCGGGTAAGCTGTGTTTGTAGCATTAGCTGCTATATTATTTACTCATTTTCTGGCGTTTGATACAACCAAGCACTGCATAAAATAACACCATACGTATATTAACGTTATGTAATCTTGCCATTACGGTGATACTACTTGTCGAGTAGCATTTTAACTTGATTGTGCTTTTGTACGAGCTTCAGCGGCGCAGCGGCTGAGTGACAACACAAAGTAGTTAAAAATAATCGAGGGACACTTTTTCATGTCATCTTCCCACTCAGTTATGACCCGTGGGTGAGCCAGAGTCGATCCCTTTGAGCTTTTCAAAAAGGTTTTTGTTTCTATCCATGTAATATCCTCTGTTGTTCTGTATTCAAAACACCGCTCACCGGAAGTCCTAATCCAAAACCGAAATGCCTCCGCTGTAAAAGTGGGCGGGGCTGAATAAGGTGAATAGGACTGTGAAAAACGTTTAATACGGAACTCCAGCCAAATTAACATAAAACGAAGGACTCAAACAAATGACTATAAAAATTTGGGAGTAAAAGACGAACAGGAGCCAAGAGAATAAGATGTGGTTTCCTGTACACACACACACACACACACACACACACACACACACACACACACACACACACACACACACACACACCACACACACACACACACACACACACACACACACACACACACACACACACACACTCACCCCAGCAGTAGTTCGGGTGAGCGGTACCACCTGGTAGCCACATACTCAGTGTAGTTGGCATCTGTTCCTTCAGCCAGGTTGCGAGCAAAACCTGAGGTGCAGTAAGAAATAAATTATAAATGATTACTATTCAACTTCCAGTTCGTGAAAACAGCATATATATGCTAACAATCCTTCTAAAAAATAACAATATAGACATGTCGGGAAAGTTGAAATAGTCTGCCAGCATTTCCATTTCATCAGACGCTGCAGACTGCCCAAGACCATCTTTTAAACAACCAAGTCCATTTTAAGCACGAAAAATGACAATAAACTGAATGCCAACTCCAACAGTGAATAATAAACAAATGCCACCTTGGATGACTCGGCAGGGTTTCCTTTCACCAATTATGAAAAGCTAATTAATTGTGAGATCTTGCAAAAGACTCATGTAAATGAAAAATCCACACCTGATCCACAGTAAAATTATAAAAGAAGACTGTATTAATGCATATTTTACATTTTTACAATGAAATGATGTGCAAAACATATACCAGGCTAATATATTTTTTTAATATATACATTTTTTGGCAAATGAAATATAATAATCACGTGTTACACTTTTTTATGCTGGCTGGCTGGTTTCCACTGGCAGGTTTTTTTGTTGTTGTTGTTCTGCTTAATACACTTACAAGGTCACCTATTAGCAGTGAGATTTCTTTTTTCACAGTGCTTTCATCCCACAAATGTAAATCTGCCAAAAAATACAGCTCCAGCTGTAGTACATAAGATATCTAGTGACTCAGGTCACTGGCTAGCATCTAATTCTCACAACCATACGGTAACACAGGAACCACTACGATCTGAAAGACCTTCATTCTCTTACCAAGCCAGTCTCAAGTTTTTTCGTGCTCACGAAATGAAGGTTTTTTAAATCTTACTATTACCAGTGGTGGGCACAGTACCGCTAATCCCCTAATCGCTAATTAGCAATGTTAACTTTTTTGTTAGTGGATTAGCTTTTCAGCTAACTTCAAAAACCGTTAGCGGACCAATTAGCTTCCGATAGATTTAGTTCTGATAACTTTTAGACCACTAACATTTTTTTTTACATAGTCAGTAACGGTGAAAAACATTTTTAAACCCTGTGGGCTCCTGTCTACTATGTATTTTGCAGCAATGAGACAGCTGAGAGGAGCTGAGCTCAACTCTACCCCAGCAGAAGGGGCCTGGCCCTCAGACTGCTATAAAAAACAAACAAATAAACAAAAAACCCAACAACAGCTGTGAGGCAGACGTCTTGAAAAGGAAAGTAGGCTTGACTTATGGTTTTGATTTATAAATCAAATTAATCCGGATAGAATAACTATATTAATGTCAATTATGTCATTTGTACAAAGTAAAAATATAACACATATCTTTTCATTTTAAAATAATGCACTAATTCTGAAGTTTTGAACATAACACACACACGCCCAAAGGGATTATGGGTAGACTGAGCCTCCGTTCACATTGGTTGATTCATTCATTCAATGTAAAAACCAACACAAATTAATGTAAGTTATTGGTTAGCGGTTAGCTGTAGCTTCCGATAAATATTTTGGTGGTTTATCAGTTTAGCATGATAAAAGATAACTTTTCAGTTAGCTGATTAATGGTTAGCAAAGCTAACTTTTTGGTTAGCTGTGCCCACCACTGACTATTAATAACCCTACCCCTCCCCCTAACCATAACCATAACCATAACCTAACCCTACCTCTTCCCCTAACCCTGACCATAACTCCCTGACACCCTGCATACCAATGAATTCATGTTCCCATTACTAAAATGTGGCAGTTTTTGTGACAATATCACAAACCAATAAATGAATATATATTTCGTGATGCTGAATGAAGAAATGCCGTGAGATATGGTAGTCTCCTATATACATATTGGCATCACCAAACACATCTGTCCAGCAACCTCATGACTCCATAAGCTCTTCCCAGGCATCTCTCAAAGTCAAAGGCTGAGGACCCAAAGACATGAATGTCACTGCCGAGATAAGTGAGCTTTTCTACATATTCAATACCTTCACTGCATATAGATACAGACACTTTTGATGGCCAACTCCAGGAAGTCACTGAAAGTCCAAGAAGAATGCAACATTCTTCCACTGCTCTGTACAGCAACCACAGCACCTGCGCATAGGCTGTTTAGGATGTCCAACGTCTTCTTGAGGATCCCAAAAACACATAGCGGTTTTGACAGCAGCTTGGTGTGTGCAGATTGCAGGAGGACATGTAATAAATCAGTATTAATAAAGGCTGAAGTAGACCTCTATGCGCACTGAATGGACCTCTCAACACTAAATGTGGTCCTTTAAAGAGAACACTCACCAAAGTCACAGAGTTTGAGGACATCCTCAGAGCTGATCAGGAGGTTTTCAGGTTTGATATCTGGGGGAAATAACATGATTTATTCTCATCACTTTTCTGCCGTGTACTATTTCACCAAAATTAAAGTGTGCATAAAAACATGACTTAAATCTGCGTGGTTGGAAGTGGGTTTTTGAGGTATTCAAATCTACCGGCATAGTGAGTCATCATCATTGAGTTGGCATTTAATGTTGATTGGTAATTATACAAAATTTTGCATAAAGTGTTATTGTGTTTAATGCAGCTGTAATTAATAGATTTAACACTGCATAAAAAACACAGAGTTTCCCGTTTCCCATGGATTTAGACAGAGTTAAAATTCTCACCTCTGTGCACTATCTCATTCTTGTGACACCAGTTGATGGCTTTGATGAGCTGGTAGATGTAGATTCGTACTTTATCAGGTGGTGCACCATTGGGCAATTCCTCTAACAGCTCCAACATGTTCTGGAAATCACAATCAACAACTGAGTCTATAAACAGCTACATGTTTGTACTGGGAAGAAACTGAATGAATGGGTAAATATTTTCCTTTAACCAAAGTTACTAAAATAGTATTATCTCGTTCTTTTAAGGTGTAGTCATACTATGATGAACTGAATGAACTGATGTGTAATGGATTGAAACAATTTCCGGTGGTGAAATCGCCTAATCTGTCAGTCCCTGGTGGATTTGGTGCTCTGATGGAATGAGTGGACAACCACTGAGTTTGGATGAAGACAAACATAATGTACGGATAAAACTAACATCTACTGGACATCCACTGGCAAGCTAACAAACAATTACACAACAAAATGGTAAATAAACTATCGGGAAGCTCTCTGTCTGATATCTGCTCAAAGTTTTGAGCATGCACAAAACTTTCAGACAGACTCACCAAACATCAGCTGACAAGGAACATGTTTAAGGAATGAAAAAAGGATTTGTACAGGACTAAAAAGGACATGAACAAATATCAAAATTTCATATCCATTACTCATATGTTTCCTCAATCTGTCACCGTGTGACTTAGACTCACTCACTCAACTGTTTATCCGGGATTGGGTAGTGAGGTGACTTGGACTTTAGATATAAAATGAATGAATCAGAGCATTTAAAAATGTTGCTTTTTTTGCCCCCCCCCCCCCCCCCCAAAAAAAAAAAAAAAAAATCTCAACAAAGGAAGCTAAACAAAATATGACAACCAAATCACTGATTACAGGTTAGGTCAAGTCAACAAACATGCACAGGTGGTGTATGTCACCATTATTAATTCCCAAAACCACACTGGATCACGAATCACGAACCACTCAGGTCCATCTTTGTCTTCCGAAACATATGGTACCTGTGCACTGAATCAATTTCAGAGAAAGATGCAATGTGGCTGTTGTGTCTTAAATGACGTTCCCTCACAATGCAAGTACAGTCATACACCTTATCTGAGTCTCCCTAACTACTCCTTTGACACAATGCCTCTCTGGAGAGGACAACACTCAAAGAAGATACTTCATCTTGCCCTTACTATGAGATCATTGTGAAGTTCTTTGTGTTTTGGTGGCCACAAACCATGTGAGTTTGTAATTAGTGGCATGGCCACCATGACCATGGATTGCATATGTGCTGATGACGTTTGTTATATGTCATACTCATGGTGCATTTAGGGTTCTGTTGAATAAAATGGCAACTCTCAAGGTTGTGCGGATCATAGAACATAAGAGTTGCTTGTAAAAATTAAACTGAACCTCTGTTTTTGATGTACATACATCTGTCCAAGCATGCCACAATATTTTGACTACTGTATAAACTGATTTACACAATAGTGTAAATCAGATCTGATTTACACAATAGTGTAAATCAGGGTCTTACATGTAGGGTCTTACATGTTTCAGAATGTATGACTACATTGCTGATAACTATAAAAAGCTCTCAAAGAGTACAACACCCACCTGTGACGTACATGTTTGACAATCATGCAAATTAATTCCTTATATTTAGAGATACCACAACATATGGTTCTGTGTCACACTGAGATTCAATCAGTTCTTTCAAAAATAACTAACTGACACACAGTACTTCCAATATGATTAATCAATATTGGCTCTAAACTGTTTGAGCTTGACCTTGAGTTTGGTTTTCAATGTCATCTAAGGTCAGAGGTTGTGTGACAAATTGAAAGATGACATCTGATTTCATATTAGTGTTTAACAACAAAAACAAGGGCATCTATAAGAGCCCCTTCACACATAACACCAAACTGGGCGAAAGAAGCAGAAACCGGCTGAAAATCCACAAACAAAAAACGGAATGGGGAACCACAAAACATTCCACCTGCTGTCGGGAGGGATACACAGTCAGACAGGTGTGCACAGTTCCGTGGAGATGGTTTTGTGCACGCTTCTGTTTGCACGCACAAACACAATGCAAACACGTGGAAAGTTGTGCACACACTAGCAGAGCAAAAAAAAAAAGAAAAAACACCACAATTTATAATACTTAATTCCTATTATAAAGGATATAAATGATGTCTCCAAAAGTCAACGTAAGTCCAGATTTCTTGTTTTGTTTTGCCTTCGGTGTCCTTTGTTAGTGCTGTGTGACCAGGGCTTCATCAGCTGAGTTGCAGTACACAGCGGTCAGCTGTTCCAGCAGTGCACTGCGCTGGACAGCGACTGGACTCCAGGACCCTCAGCCACAGCTGACAATGTTGGATTCATGGTGTGTGTGTGTGTTGGGGGGGGGGGGGGGGGGGCGAAGACACACTCCGCAAGCCATTTGTGTGGACATACATTTGTGTGCGTGAGGGGGAGCGGGGAGTTCGGCACAGTCACATCCATGTGAATTAAATATAGTACTTTTCCATCTGCATCAGACGGTCAAAGCTCTTTACACATCAATGCCTCACATTTGCCCCGATGTGAGGCTGCATGCAAGGTGTCCACTACACACCGGGACCTTGCCCAAGGGCCCTTAGTGATTTTCCAGTCAGGCTGGGATTTGAACCAAGGAGTCTCTGGTCTCAAGCCCAACACTTTAACCACTAGACCATCACCAGTGTTGTCCATCCATCCATTTCCTGTCCTGTCCTGTCCTGTCCTGCTTCCTAAACCCACTTATTCCAGTTAAGGGTCATGGGGGGCTGGAGCCTATCCCTGTGGTCAATGGACAAGAAGTGGGTCTGGACAGGCTGCCAATCTATCACAGGGCTGACACATATAGACAAACATTCACACTCTCTCTCTCACACCTACAGTTAGAGTCATCAATTCACCTAACCTACATGTCTTTGAAAGTGAGAGAAAGCCGAAGCACAGGGATGGAACCCAGACAAACACGTAAACTCCACGCAGAAAGAACCAGATAGAAGCAAACCTGGGACCTTCTCACTGTGACACAACAGTGCTAACCACAAGGCCAACATGCTGCCCCACCACTGTTGTGTTTTCTACAAAAATGATGATGTTGAGGTGATGAGTTGGTGCACAGTCATAGGTCTAGACAGAGTACTGGAAAGGACTCAGCTCACAGCCTTGTGGAGCTCCTGTAATGAGGGACTGTGTGGGGGATTGGTCAGGGCCCATCCTTACTGACTGTCGCTGGACTGAAGTAATTTACCCACCCAAAGATCTTGTAGTGAAAACCCACGTTGGACAGTTTGGAGAACAGCCTGATGGGAGTGACTGTATCAAAAGAAGAGCTGTAATCTACAGACAGCAGCGGTGCGTATGTACCTTGCTTTCAGTGAAGTATAGTACAGTGTGGAGGGCAGTGGAGATAGAATCATCTGTTAATCTACTGGCTCTGTATGCATACGGGTGTGGATCCAGAGTGGGTGGGAGAGCAGTCTTATGTGCTCTAGGCACTTCGAAGTTGGTTATTCTTATCTGTTTGAAACTAGCATTATTGTGGATTTCTGTAAGCAGGAGGGAACAGCGCACCGTACCAGGGATAAGTTAAAGATATTCTGGAACACATTAGCTACCTCAGTAGCCCTGCCTGAGGTACCATCCGGGCTGGATGTTTTTCTGTATATTGATGTGACAGGCACCAGCCGTCTGTATGGTGAATGATTGGCTGTTGGGAGCTGAAGACGAAACTGCAGCAGAAGGCAGGACAATCTCTGTTCTCATTATCTCATGGTGGCTAAAGAAATATCTGAGCTGCTCTACCACGTCAATGCTCTACATGGATCTGAAGGACCACTTGCACCATTTATAGCTGTTTGTTAAATGTATTGCTCATTATTGTCACCCAACAAGTGATATTGTGTGTGTGTGTGTGTGTGTGTGTGTGTGTGTGTGTGTGTGTGTGTGTGTGTGTGTGTGTGTGTGTGTGTGTGTGTGTGTGTGTGTGTGTGTGTGTGTGTGTGTGAGAGAGACAGAGAGTGGTAGCAAGCTTATTGTATTCGGCTGCAAATTTGCGTAGCCTGAGTTGCCAGTTTGTTAGGCACACGTAAATGGTACGTAAATGGATTTAATTTACATCGCGCTTTTCCATCTGCATCAGATGCTCAAAGCGCTTTACAATAACGCCTCACATGCACCCCAATGCAGGTGTGCAGCAAATTCCCCTTCATGAAGAAGTGAAGATGCATTCTCATAAAAATTAACACCACCAGCCGGCACTGCCTCATACTACAACATTAATTAGCCTTTACTTTCTGCTCACTAATGCTGTGTTTGCATTATAAATGAAAAATGCACCAATTATTCATTGTGCTTCTTGTTGCATAAACTAATAGTACCACATTTTAAAAATAAATGTGGCTTATACACCAGTGTGATTTATACTTTATATGTGGCTTTTCCCTTCTTCATGATGCATTTTTGGACAAATGCGGCTCTTACTCTGGTGCGACACATAATCTGGAAAATACATAATACATTTCATCATAAATTTTGATTGCACACGGCTGAACACTTGTCATACTGTTATCATTTTCTCCTCCAGAATTCAGGCAATTGTAATTTCTCTGCCTGTTCTTTTAGAAAAGTGACACAAAATTGCAATGCAAAAGTAATGAGGATATGCTATTCTAGAATGAAGACCGTATGAAGATAAAAGTCATGAAATAAACAGTTGGCTGGATACCCTGGCAACACAGAGGGGAATACCATTATTCACCAGCAGCATAATTCATATGTTGCCATGGTGATGCTCTGTCTGTTTAAATAACCAATCCCAACATCCTTGAATTTACATTGTAGCTATGACAAAATACCAACATGAAGGATTCATGCATATATGCAGAGATAACAGTGATGGCGTCATTTTACTTACCCGCTCAACATATTCAAAGACAAGATACAGCTTCCCTCGTCTACGAAACGCCTCCTTCAGTTCAACTATGTTGTCCTGCTTCAGTGTCCGAAGCATCTTCAGCTCCCGCAGAGTGGTCTCCTTGACCTCCTCATTTTCTGTGCAGAAATAAAACACAGAAATAACTTTCTTTTTCTCACAATCCCTTCCTCCCTTCAGCATTCCCTCACTCACCTTCACTGTCTTTGAATTTTTTAATGGCCACCAGTTCATTGGTTTCCTGCAAACACATGAGGACATGAATTGGCATATAATTCAATAAGTCAAACGAAGGCAACAAGTTCTTCTGAATGAATAGAAACGCATATAGAGCCACAGACAGACACATAGCTGCTGTAGGAACACAGTTGTGGCTGTCTTCCAGGGCACGGTTTCATAAAACAGTCTAATCGTTTAGTCTACCAAACTTACTTAGTCAACTAAGGTTAGTCACCCAACATTAGTCGTTTAATCTCTGTTTCACATAGATGGGTAAACTTGTAGATTAGCCGTCTAATGTTAGTCAACGATTTTCAGGGGTATAAGCGGCCTTGCGATTGCCGTTGCCAAGGAACGGCTCCAATGTGTGAGAGTTTTGTTTACTTCCGGGTTGGTCAACCTGCTACAACCATGGCCGAGTCCGGCGCACCACAGGAGAAGCGCTCCGGGAAAAAGGCCCCTACATTTTCCAAAGCGGAGGAAGCACTTTTGGAGGAATAGAAGCAACGTAGGGGTGCTCATGAACACTCATGAGCACCATTAAAACTCCAGCTTTTGTGACTTCGGATCATTCTTCTCGACAAGAGTCAAGACAGAAGTCAGACCACCAGAGCAAGAATTTTAGCTGAGGAAGCTTCTGCGATTTGAAGCGAAACGTCCTTGCGTCAAGCAACCCAGTCCAGTCGAAGATTCAAGCTTCTCTACTATGGAAACCACCTGGACAACTGAGCGCCTACACAGAAACATGTTCCAAAGAAACAACATCGGCCCTAACTGCCACAAGACGGGCTTGGGAGGAGATCGTAGTGTCCCTCAATAGGTAGCTGGACAAATCGCCCGATGTGCAGGATAAGTGCTAAACTAACATCCCTTATGATTCGCC
Organism: Thalassophryne amazonica; assembly: GCF_902500255.1. Taxonomy (NCBI): domain Eukaryota; kingdom Metazoa; phylum Chordata; class Actinopteri; order Batrachoidiformes; family Batrachoididae; genus Thalassophryne; species Thalassophryne amazonica. Next base: position 139,918,777 of record NC_047104.1, on the reverse strand, counting down.
ACATTGTCAAGTTGGAGATGTGCATGGTGTCGCTGATAACCTGTTGAAAGGTCCCACAGGTGTAAAACCTCAGCGCAATCAAAACCTGAAGAAGGGCTAGCAAGGTATGTAGCAGGCTAAAAATACAAAACTTTAGCTAACTAAGCACTTTGTGCAATGACTAACGTCAAAAGATTAGTTGACTAAACAAAATTAGACCACTTTATGAAACCGGGCCCTGAAGGGTGAATTGTAATTATATGCACATAAGCAGAATAACAACTGTTTATGGGTGGACATTAAGGTTGCTGTCTGTTGGTCAAGAAAGCGTTTAACTTTTCAAATATGCAAAGCTAATGGCCCACTTCTACAGTGCAGTTGTCACTCTTTCAAAGAAGAAGTAAGTTCTATGAGATGTATTTGGTCGTAGTGCTTATCCTGATTCCATAACATGAACATACATATAAATGGGATTTATTCAAGACTCAAAAGTACATTAATAGAAATAAAACATGCACTGAGGTCCATATCTGAATAGCTCTGAGGAACTTACACAGAAAAATTCAAATCCAACATTCATAACCAATGGGTTCTGTTCCTGGATTTATATTTAAGACTAGTGGTGAGTACAGCACAAATTTTACAGCACACAGTTGTTCAAGTGTTCCATAAATCAATACACCAGATTTCTCATTTGAGCTTGACACAACTATAAATCAAACACTGTACAGAGGGTACCACTACTCTCATATTTAGAGAAACCAATAACTAATTTAAAAATGTTATAAGATACATACAGTTTATTTATCATTTTTTAATCATTCCAAAATTTATGAGTAACAAAGGGTTACTTCCACAGATGACATGTGAAACATCCCCCGAAGTCACATTAGCTTGAGCATACAACTGGCTACATTGTGTAGATCATTCATCACTTAAAGTAATACTATGTATCTGAGGTATTTAAGGGTGCTCCTTTCTTCCAGTGCTACACCATTCATATAAAATGTTACCAAATAAATGCCCGTCAAATTGCTGTTCTAGAGGACATAATGGCAATTTTCTTTGACATTTTATTATACAGAGTAGTTCACACCAAAAAGTTCACATAATTTCAACAATCTGTTCAACCCAGTAACTGAGCATTCATATAGCAGAAGATCATCAACATACATAATGTGGTTTATCCTTATATCAATATCAGTTGACATGGCAGGTGTTAAGACTACTGCGTAGGTTATCCGACACTGAACAAGTGTGGAGACAAAATTCCACCCTGACTAACTCCAGTGGAAACACCAAAGAACTCTAATGGTTCATTCCACCACACACATTTTTTGGCTTGTGTACTAAATAACCAATTGGTTATTTATCCTTGTGATGTATTTGGGAACTGGATCGTATAATATACTGTACTAGACCATGTGATTTACTCTATCAAAGTCTTTGCTGGCATCTAATAAACAAGCACATACTACCATTAAGCACACTATAGGCATCAATCATTTTCCTTATTCAAGCAGTGCATGCTGGGCCATGCCATAGTTCACAACTACCCAAAACACACTATAAGCACAGGCAGCAATGTAAATATTGAAGATTTTGAAGGCAGGAAAGTCGTCATTTTGAAAGAATTTTGCAAAAAATGGGGCTACAAAGTAGGTGGGACACGGAAGAAAGAACTTGTGGCTCTATCTTATGCACTCACACTACAAAATACCCCCGTAGTACAAATGAAGATGATGAACAGGGGCCCGTTAAGAAAGAATAAGTCTTTACTGACAGATGAAGTTGACAATTCCTGATCTGTTACAACTGTTAGACATTTGGGAAAATGGGACTTCTGCAAGAAGCAAATGTTCCTCCTGAGTCCTGCATGTAGATATTAACGAGTATCTCATACAGAAAGATGAGCAAAACCTGTATGACCATACAACACACAGGGTCTACAGACTGAGACGTGCCCATTTATAGGGTGTTTTCCTATAGAGTCTATATTCTATGTACCAGTAATACATACTGTGTATCAATATATAATACTGGCAAGCAGTGCACTGTACTTCATGCCATGACACAATCATCAGACCTATACGGTGGTTTACCATAATATAGACATTATCAAACATTTGGCTGTTTATTTGGATACATAAAAGCTAAAAGTAACTAATTTAGTGCACTCAGCTCATCCTTGGGGATCTTATGATTCCAATGGAAAAACAGCAGATCAAATGTAATGAAGTAATCTGTTTTTTCCACTTTTGTATTCCATACGGCTCATCCACGGAACAATGTGGACCTGGCATGCTGCTTTAACACGGCTTAAAGCTGCTAATTAAACTTTAAGGGCAAAAGATAAATCATGGAAGCAGTGCTTAAGGGCACCCTACTAATCAAACCAAGGAACCTCTGGTCTGCCTCTATAACCTCTAGGTTACCATCTCTCTTGTGAAATTGTGCTTCGTCATCACTGTTTCTGTCATATATGGTGACACAGTATTTTCATATGAAAATTATTATTTGAAGGAGTGTCTGCGTCCATTTATGGCTAAAGATGGGAGTGTAAAGCAGGTGTGTGCACATGTGCAGAATATTACAGTGACTGAGATTTATAAAAGAGGACCGCGTGTATACACAAAGCTTTATTACTCTGATAAAACAAATGTGGATGAACATTTTTGGCTCAGTTTTAGTTGTGGATCTACACAGAGGTTTATAAATCAGGCCTCTGCTGTACTGACTGAACCATGATCACAACAAACTCTGAAAATATGAAAGAAGCTAGAATTTTAATGACCTTTATTGCATGGGAATATCAGACAGACAGACAGGCAGATAGATAGATAGATAGATAGATAGATAGATAGATAGATAGATAGATAGATAGATAGATAGATAGATAGATAGATAGATAGATAGATAGATAGATAGATAGATAGATAGATAGATAGATAGATAGATAGATAGATAGATAGATAGATAGATAGATAGATAGATAGATAGATAGATAGATAGATAGATAGATAGATAGATAGATAGATAGATAGATAGATAGATAGATAGATAATTGTAGAAGGAAAGGTGAACAGGACAGTAAAAGAAGGGATGCTATTTAAATGGTTTTCCTGCCTACTCTCAACACAAAAATGAGAATTTATCCAAGTTCCAGGCAGTGCCAAGAACAGAGTCATGCAAATGCTTTCATTCCAGTTATTATACCATAGGGACACATGCATATAAAATGCAAGATATTTTTGGCATACTTAATATGCATCTTGGTTTGCCTCAGCTACTTGCAGCTTGCTTGATTGACCTTGCTGGATTTGGCTTGGCTGCAGATTTCATATTTGACCACAGCCTCAATTCCAATTTTTTTTTGAAAAACAACACAATACATAATTTTAACAAAGAATACGAAAAAGATCAAGGATCAAGGAATTTTACTTGCCACGTCCACAGAGGTATAAAGTAAAACATGCGGTGTGATGAAGTGCTCTGTTCTGATTTGTACATCTCCAGGAAAAATAAAATGATCAAAGTAAAGCTAAAAAAAATAGGACAATGAAACAGTCAAGGTCCATCCAGCCATACATTTTCTATACTCGCATAATCCAATTAAGGGTGACGGGGGACTGCAGCCCATCCCAGCAGTCATAGGGCGTGAGGCAGGGTACAGTGCATCTGGAAAGTATTCACAGAGCTTAAATTTTCTACATTTTGTTCTGTTGCAACCTTATTCCAAAATGGACAAATTTCATTTTTTTTCCCCTCAAACGTCTACACACAATACCCCATAATAACAATGTGAATTTTTTTTTTTTTAGGTTTTTGCAAATTTATTAAAAATAAAAAACTAAGAAATCACACGTACATACATAAATATGCACAGCATTTGCCATGAAGCTCAAAATTGATTTCAGGTGCATCATGCTTCCACTGATCATCGTTGGGATGTTACTACATCTCAGGAAGTAGATGTTTCTAAATGTCAAACTCGATTCATTTTATAGTTCCAAATCCTAAAGTGAGCTGGGTTTTAAAAATCCTTTCAGTCACTTGAATCCATATTACCAAGAGTACAGAAATCCTATATGAAATACAAGCCCACCATCTCCAACTATTAATCAATGAATTGGGGCAGTCTATTGTTTATATATTTAGAAAACAGCTTCATGCCAACCACAGAGCCAGCCAGGCTGTGTCATTAGCGCTATATATTTATATCATTCAGCTACACAAAAATGAGCTACATCTAAAGTGTCTGTGTTTTCCCACTCAGGTAGTCTGTATTTCAGTATTTTTTCTGACACTCGGGTGGATGAAATGATCACTATTGCAGTTTAGTCACGGGTGCATTGTCTGAATCTAACACTGACCTGGGTTCAACGCTTGACTCTGTGGTTCTCCATGTTTCATTTGCGGTGAATAAGTTAAATAAGTACTGACAGAAAATGATACTCATCCTATCTGCAGATTTATGAGTCCCACTGGTACCAAATCTGGGCACAGATCTGAATTCTCTCTCGTTGAGAGTAACTTGTTGGATCCCTTCAGCGGATCTGTTAATAACAACTCTGAGTCCCTACAGGAAGAGACCATCAGTGGATCAGAATCCACTCAGATTGACACTGACGAGAAAGATCTTGATTTACTGGCCTGAGATATGGTGTAAGAAGGTTGTGCAGGTTATAGGGAGAGATGAGAGTGCAGTCTTGTTTTCATTTTATCGGTTGTTTGGTGTTAGCAGCAGGTGTTCATGCTGCTAACACCAAATTAGCAGCATGAATTGAGTTCATTGGATGAACTCAATTCAATTTGTGCAGGATTTCCATCTAATAAAAATATGTAGCCCCAACTCAAATAAAATACATCCATGTAAGATAATGTAATTTAATTTAGTTGGGACTACATATATTTATTAGGTGGACTCCAATCCTATCAAGTAGTTTTTTTTTAGTGTATCACTCAAACAAATGACTCACTGGATGAACTCAATTCAATTTTGTGCAGGATTTCCATCTAATAAAAATACGTAGCACCAACTCAAATAAAATACATCCATGCAAGATAATGTAATTTAATTTAGTTGGGACTACATATATTTATTAGGTGGAATCCAATCCTATCAGTCAGGCTTTTTTTTGAGTGGATCACTCAAACAAATGACTCATTGGATGAACTTGATTCAATTTTGTGCAGGATTTCCATCTAATAAATACTGTATATGTAGTCCCAACTAAATTAAATTGAATTATTTTGCATGGGTGCACTTTATTTGAGTTGGGGCTATATATTTTTATTAGATGGAAATCCTGCTCATAACTGAATTGAGTTCATCCACTGCATCAGTTTTTTTGAATGCATGCAACTCAAGGGTTAACAGTGGAATCTGGGTTAATGATTTGAATGAATCAGGACTCACCCAATTCTAATTTTTACAAGGCTGATGCACACCTTGAGTATTATGTTCTGGCTCACAACAAATCCCTGTAGTTTGTGGACCACATTGTCCATTCTTTGGTTGATGTAGTAAACCAACAAGCACTGGAATCAGCTATTTTATCTGTCTATTTAGGGATGGAACGCATGACCACATGTTTAATATCTAATTGGGCCATGTGGGCAAAAACAAGAGCAGGAGTTGTGGAATAAGTGATACCTGAAAGAAAAATAAGAATGCAGACAAATTTAAAGTTGGTTGACTTGGTGTGTGCCAAGAATGATTCAGCATCAGCCTGCTCCTTGTGGTATTTAACCCTTTGAGTATAAGAATGCACATATGCACATAACTGTGGTAACAATGACGTGTAACATGTGTACTATATCATGTACTAAAGGTGAAGTATAAAGCCTGGTGTTTGTATAATGTCCAAAATAGTATATGTAAGCCGCCCTCTAGTCTTCAATGCAAGGAAATGCATTTCTATGCAGAGACCACAGCAGCCATGTTGGTGCAGCCAAATTACTTTCCTATTTAATTGTACAATTACACAATTAACTCAGTTATCTGTAGCCAATTACTTAAATCATTGGTAAAAGCACTCCCACTTATATTTAGCTTTGATCTGGTGGTATAGTTGCAAATCATTACTCATATTCACAATGATTTATACTCACTCAACCACTAATTTTGTCATCCACACAGCTACAAAATTCAACTGTCAACAGTCTTGCAAATGAATTACAAGAGAAACTTGTTCAGCTTCCAAAGCTACCTGATGCGCGGCACTGATAGTTTCTGCAAGATCAGCTGCAAGAGTTCAAGTGAGTTTAATTTGAGGCAAAAAACAAAACAAAACAAAAAACAAACAAACAAACAAACCCCCCCCCCCTAAAAATAATAATAATTGGGGGGAACTTTGCACATACATTGGATATCATGGAGGTTTTCATATCAATGAATGGTATAAGCGTTGTCAAGGATATGTACACAGAGGTGTGTGGAAACAAGGCGTTAGAGGTTTTATCCCAGTTTGAGAGCCAGTACTTGCACATAAGTGATTACTTGTCTGAAAAACATAGGTTGTTGTTATTACGTCTGCCAAAGATGTAATAAAATCATCAGCTTTTTTTTATTTGTCTGTCTGTCTGTTAGCAGGATTTCGTCAAAACTACTGCACAGATTTTGACAAACGTTTCACCACAGATACATATTAGGCAATGGAAGAACCCATTCAATTTTGGAGGTTATCTGGATCCGGATCTGGATTCTGGATCAAGTTTCACTTTATATATGCTTTGAGGGATTACTGTTAGCAGGATTTCATCAAAACTACTTCACGGACTCTCGCCAAACTTTCACCACAGATACATATTAGGCCATGGAAGACTAGTACATTTTGGAGGTGATCCAGATTCTGGATCAAGATTAATTTTCCATAGGCTTTGAAGGATTATGTTAAAACTACTTCACGGATTCTCACCAAATTTGCACCACAGATAGATATTAGGGCATGAAAGACTCCACTGAATTTTGGAGGTGATCCAGATCCGGATTGGCGGATGTCATAAATCTCTGATTGCTCTTGTTATTACTGTTGTTATTATTATTTATGGCGCACAGGCTGAAGTCTATCCACTGTAGGCCTGTTGTTTTCCTGAAGGAAGGGCCGACGTCACTGTGAACAAAGGCCCCACAATGGAAGCTGCAGCTAACAGTTCTCTTGCTAACACAAGCTGATTGTTCGACACAGTGTTTAGCAGAAATTGTACAGCGACTTTAGACAGGGTCAGTGGGTTTGATCCCCGTGTGGCAGGGTGTCACCTGTCATAGAGAAAGGCACTCAGCTCCTGAAAGGGCACAGTTTTGAGGCATGTGGTCCTCTACAAATACACAAATTTGACATAAAAATGTAGTGGAAGCAGATAAAGATGGAGAGATTCCAAGAAACTTTGCAGCAAAGGTAGGAGGCTGCAAAATCTAAATACACACACACACACACACACACACACACACACACACACACACACACACACACACACACACACACACACACACACACACACACACACACACACACACACACACACACACACACACGACATTTAAATCAAGAAGAAATGATAAATAGCTATACACTGGCCCAAAATAAATATATAAAAGATCAGACCAGAATAAGTCCCATAATAACGTACCACATAACATACCATTAATCACAGACCGTGTTGGGTGTAACACATTACAAACACATAAAATAATCGTGTTACTGCAATCACATCACATTTGTCTCACTACTATTGGAGCTGGAAATGTAAATTTTGGGATTGTTAGTGAAATGTAGGACTGTGGTGTGGGCCGCCAGAAGAGGAGGTACTGCTGGCCCACCACCAGAGGGCGCCCTGCCTGAAGTGCGGGCTTCAGGCACGAGAGGGCGCTGCCGCCTCCAGGAACAAGCCGTGGTGACAGCTGTCACCCATCAACCATGACAGCTGTCACTGATCATCTACTCCACATCTGGAATAAAAGCAGGAAGACACCTCCACCACATTGCCGAGATATCATCTTCATCAAGAGGTAATATCCTCAGCCTTTGTGGTAACTTTCTAAATCTATCTATTGTGAGTGTTTGCAGGAATACCGGTCCTTAGTTTGTGGAGGCTGTGCAGGACCACCATAATTGTTCTGGGTGTACACACACCCACACTTGACTGTTTTTGTTTTCTGCCAGCAGTACCAGATCCGACACGCCGAGACGGTGGCCACCTGGGGATTTCGGGACTTGGCGGCTCCAGTATCCCTCGGGTTCGGTGGCGGTGGAAATCGTGTGGTTCCGGTTCGTCTCCAGACGGGCGTCTCCTATCGTCGAGCCTGCCCACACGACACCTTTATTAATTGACTTGTGTACATTCTGTAATCTGCTGTGTTTGGTTGTGACATTCACAACAGTAAAGTGTTCTAATTTAACTCCTTCCATTGTCCGTTCATTTACGCCCCCTGTTGTGGGTCCGTGTCACTACACTTTCCCAACATAGGACTATGTTATTGGAAAACACGTTATCATCCTGCCCATTAATTTGCTGTTGTGAAATATTGTTCCTGTGAGCTGTTCATTCTGTCTAATCGATTTCTGCTCTGTCCTCTTGTCCGAGGTGCGAGCAACATCACTGATGGTCCTTGAGACGTATCATGGAAGAGGAGCATCACGTGGTTCTTCTGTCAGTCTCCTCTGTTTGAGTGTGAAGCGCAAAACTGGCTGGCTTCACCTTCTTTGGATTGTAACCGGGGCAGGGAAATGGTTAAGGGCCATGGCCTGCTATGGCTCAACGTGGATACTGAGCTACTTGTAACTGTTGCTGGGGTTTTGGGGAACAGAATCAATGACAATCCCACTTCACAGGTCCTTGATCTTTTACCACTTGATTGTACTACTGCTCACTATAACAACTTGACTTTCTAAGTACCTGGATGTTTTGTTTCGTTATCTCTGTTTTGTGTGTTTGACCATTCTTTGTTGTGCTTTGTTTATTAGGTTTTTTGTTATCGGTAGTACGGCCAAAGCAGATGGTCACCCCTCTGAGTCTGGTCTGCTTGAGGTTTCTTCCTACAATAAAAAATGCCCGAGGGAGTTTTTGCTTATCACTGTCGTCTACATGCTTGTTCAGAGTGGTAAGGTTAGACATTACCTTGTCTAAATTCAGCAATCATACTTCACATTCCTAAATTAGCAGATTCCCATGAACACAGCATGGCTGGCTAGCTGGCAACATCTTTGTTTATTCTCCTAATGATGCCAGAAAATGGAATAAAAAAAAAAATCAAAGTCTGTCAACATCCATTCCAATGGAATATTCAGGGGACACTGCAGGCACCAATGTAAAACAACTCATATAGAGTGGAGGCGAAATGTTCTTAAATAGCTGTTGTGAAATATCAAAACTGTGTGTGTGGTAAGATGAACATTTACGCCAAAACAGTTGGTAGGCTTTAATGGCGTTAATTAAACAGCCACGGATCTCTTAAACTGTAAAACTGCAAAAATGTAGAGAGTGTGTTTGTGTGTGTGTGCGGGGGTGGGTGGGGGGGTTGGGGGGTGTGACACACACAGACACATCACAAACACTTACTTATAATCATTTGTTATGTGTGCAGTGCAATGCATGTACAGTAAGCTTATGTTTGGCTATAGGCTGTATAGCCTATAATAAATTTAATTAATTTAATTTAATTAGCTTATAATGCGCCAAATCACAGCAAAAGCTGTCTGAAGGCGCCTTACATAAAACAAGGCAATATAAAATTGAATAAATAATTAAAAAGAAATAAAAAATTCAAATACATAAATAAAACAGAAGTAAAAGAATAAAACAAATAAAAATAAAAACTATCCATAAGAAAGAGAATAAAAATAGGTTTTGAGTCTTGACTTAAAAATGTCCACAGACTCTGACTGCCTCACGGTCGCAGGAAGAGTGTTCCACAGGGTGGGTGCACGATATGAAAAGGCTCTTTGACCTGCTGACTTGTTCTTCACCCTGGGAACACAGAGAAGTCCCGCATCCTGCGACCGCAAAGCCCGGGCCGGCACATAGAGTTCCACCAGATCAGCCAGATAAGATGGCGCCAGTCTATGAACAACCTTTATAAGTCAATAACAAAACCTTAAAATCCACTCTCACAGAGACAGGGAGCCAGTGCAAAGATGCCAAAATGGGTGTGATATGTTCAGACCTTCTGCTATGTGTCAGAAGTCTGGCGGCAGCGTTCTGAACCAGCTGAAGACCCCTAATGCTGGACTGTGGTAACCCTGAAAATAGAACATTACAATAATCTAGTCTAGAAGAAACAAAAGCATGAATCAGGGTCTCAGCATCAGCCATGGACAGGATGGGGCGGATCCTCGCTATATTTCTCAGATGGAAAAAAGCAGTCCTAGTAACATCCCTGATGTGGAGGTCAAAAGACAACGTGGGATCAAAAATTACCCCAAGGTTCCTCATTTTGTCTGTATGATGTATGACACAGGAACCCAGGCTGAGCGCCAGCTGGTCAAACTGATGCCGATGTCTCGCTGGACCAAGAACCATCATTTCAGTCTTACCAAAGTTTAAAAGTAGGAAGTTACTAGACATCCAACTTCTCACTGATAGAAGACAGTCCTCCAGGGATTTTATGGGAGTGAGATTTCCCGCAGTTATCGGCATGTACAACTGAGTATCATCAGCATAACAATGAAAGGCAATCCCAAAACTCCGCAGTATATGCCCAAGGGGTGCCACATACAGGGAGAAAAGCAAGGGGCCTAAAACAGATCCCTGTGGAACCCCAAATCTTATGTCAGCAAGGTCAGAGGTAGTGCCATTATACAAGACACATTGAGAATGACTGGACTTGCTTGAATATTTTTTATCTGGGTGGGGGGTCAGCTTCAATGGGCTAAGGCACCGTATATAGGCCAGAATTAATCTTTTGTGTGGATACAATTAATTATTTCGCCACAAGCAACTGCTGAGTTTGAAACAACAAAAAAGTTGTGTAATTTCTGACAGTACTTGAACGCAGCGGCAGCAGTAGCTCCTGTGTGCGCTTATTTTTTATTAAATATAACAATATGAGTGTAGGAATGACAATCCAGCCCTTATGTACATGTGGCAACAGGTAGATGATTCAAATGATTATATAAAGAGCTGTTCTGGAAGGCAGAATTCACGCTGTGGATCAGCTGCAGCTGGTGGAAATAACCGCACATGGGGAGCAGTGAGCACAGCACATCAGCGTTTTTTTTTGTTTTTTTTTAATTGGAGCAAGACGTAGCGTACAGCGTATCGAGAGACAGTGTGGATTCTGATGATGGAGATGATCCCTCTTTTGTTCTGTATGAGGAACCAGAGCAGGTGGACCCACCGACGTGCACACAGATCTCCACAGCTTCTGTTTGCAGGTTCTCCAGGACTCAGGCACTATGAGCTCCATCCCAGCACCGAGTCCGGGAACTCAGAGATCCAGACACACACTGCTCCAGCTGTGGCTCCGGGCACTTTCATTAAAGCGTCGAGATCAATGTTAGCTTTGGTTTCATTTAGTTCCTCTTTTGTCCCTTTTGCGCTCTTGCTTCACAGGCTATTCGGTGATAAATTTTATTTGTCCACCTTTTCTCAACGAATTGTGACTTTGTTACTTTTTCCCTTCGTTCAGAAATCGTCATATGCTGTGTGACTGGGCCATTATCCTCTGATGACAAGCACCGCATGGGGCATAAAAATTTCCATTCCACTAAAAGCTGAATGTCAGTCTTTTAAAAATCTCATTAAAATAAACTTAGCAGTTTTCAAGTTACAAACCTAATTTAAAGAGCAAAACAAACAAAATATTGATTTTTTTTTTTTTTATTATTCCTTCAGTACTTGACAGCTCAAAGAGAGGCAAAAAAACAAACAAAATTATTTAAAAAACTTTAAATGCAACACGACTTTCTTATAAATTGTCATAGTTCATCTAAAATATTTACAATTTTATCACCTAAAACTGTTGATAAACAACAGGTGAAAAGAACCTGGATGTCAACACCCAGATCTGAGATTATGGAGACATTTGTGACACATGCCAAACCCCAAGTTCTTCCCATCATAAATGAAAATGTGAATATTTTGTTAAATGAGTTATACATGTGGCCAACAAATTCATTCATTTTACTTATTTATTTATCTTCATTACAAAAAGTTTTTTAATTACATGTTTAATCACTTGAGTTTTGCAAAAGAAACAAAGTTTTACAGTCAAAGCACAACCCAACGTTCAGTCATTAATCCTCATTTTTGATTTTTGATTTTTGAAGTCAGTCTTTGGAAGTACTGTGTGGTTATGCTAAAAGTATCAAACTTATCTATCCATTCATTTTCCATACCCTCTTACCAAACATGCTGTTTCCTAATAGTTTTGTTTTTGTTCTTTTTGTTCTTTTTTATTTTATTTTACATGTTTTGATTACATTGGATATCATGGAGGAAAGCTCACTCGGGAGGAGCTCGGAGTCGAGCCACTGCTCCTCCACGTCGAAAGGAGTCAGCTGAGGTGGCTCGGGCATCTTTTCCTGATGCCCCCTGGACGCCTCGCTGGAGAAGTGTTCCGGGCACGTCCCACTGGGAGGAGGCCCCGGGGAAGACCCAGGACATGCTGGAGGGACTACATCTCTCGGCTGGCTTGGGAACGCCTTGGTGTTCCCCCGGAGGAGCTGGGGGAGGTGTGTGTGGATCGGGAGGTCTGGGCGGCTTTGCTTGAGCTGCTGCCCCCGCGACCCGACTCTGGATAAAGCGGAAGAAAATGGATGGATGGATGGATGGATGGATGTTTTGATTATTTTATTTTTCATTGTAAAGTTTCATGTTCTGCATTGTTTTGACCTATTAGGTGGAAAGCAATAAAACAGCCCCTCTCGTTTGCAGACTATGGTGGAGGAAAGAACAAACTGCATCGCTGGGGAACCTCAAATGTAAATATGGTTTAGGGTAACTGGATTCAAGTGTTACCCCACGCAGAAAGGTTTTATGTTTTCGGCAGTGACTGATGACCTGAGAGAAGGGGGCGCCTTAAGCTGGGGACACACAACACAACTTACACACTTGTTACCAATTTTAAAGACTTGGAACACACACTAACAAACTGGTTTCAGCAGATTTTTTATGATGAGTGAAAGACGGGATCACAGACTACATGATTTGTATAAACCAACTAAAGCCGACTGAGGCTTCAGTTGGTTTACAGAGTGACTGAGAATTTGAACCAAACTCTCACGAGAGTGACAGTCCACAGGGTAAACAACATGAACAACGAAACAACTTGCTGTAGAAAATCCTTAAAATTTTAAAAAACAAAAAATGATTGACCACTTGAATCTTCAAAAGGTGACCAAGTAGGGGTCAACTGAACAATTACACAGGGCTCAAAATTAAAAGGTGTGGCAATCATATTGAAGCCTACTCCGTGTTATTTGTCTGATCACAAACACTCCAAAAAGGTATAGTTTGGACTATCTGTGACTAAATGTTATGTAATTATGGGATAAAAACAGCAAGAATGGTGACAAAGGTTAGTTTCAGTTTGTACAGGTGTCAAAAGTTAAAGCTGCTCTAATTCTGGTAAAAAGCAGTGCAAATTATTGGTTGACTTAATATGGTTTTAGTACCATATTTATTGTATATGTTATTTATTACCCTTTATATTTAAATATTGTTACAATATATATATGATGTCTTATCTTTCTTATGTCTTATTATTTATTATTATATATACTTTTTTCTTGAGCTGCTTGGGTGGGTAGGGAGGGTTCCCATGGGATAAAAAAGCTTTTCAACCTCCCATCCCTGGTTCTCAAGACAAGGAACCTAAGTGGTTCTACTCTACTCTTTTCTACTCTTCTATTTCACTCTTCCTTTTTAGATATTTAGATATACCTTAGTATACTAGCATAGTTCCACCTTAGTATTGGAATATAATATATAAGATATACCTTATTGAATTTTCATATGCCACATGTCATAGAATCCAATGGAGGTCGACCTTTTTTGATCTTTACTTTGCAGACCAAGCATTCAACACAGTCAGAACTATTCCATTTATTAATGGAACACAGCAGAAACAGCTGTATACTGACAAATGAAATAAAGCCATTTACACAAAACATAAAATATCTTGGTTTCATACTGCAATGAAATAGAAGTCAAAGTGAATGTAAGAATCACTGCATTTGGTTTTAATTTGTACTTTCCACATCGTCCCAACTTAATCTGATTTTGGGTTGTAAAAACAAAGCTGTGTTGCTGACCTAACCATGTGGACTTGGGTAAATAGAATACTGGCAGTTGTGCTTTCAAGATGTAATGCTAGATTGTTTATGATTTATGCACATCACATATTGATGTGTATTTTTTGGTGGCTGATTGGTTAGAGTACAATACTTTGTTAAGTACAGTGGATGGCCCTTTGAGGTTCTTTGTGAAACCCAGTCATGTTCAAATTTGAACTCACCTGAGATACACTTACATAGGATGTCAGGTTCAAATTAGGTGTCAATCCAGTAAATTTTCTTCACATTTCGAGAATGTGAACAAGAGTCATTGCTATGTTCAGTAAAGTGGGTGGATTGTAGAGGGTCTTGGTGAAACCCAAACATGGTCAAATTTGAAATCATCTGAGATGCACTAATTTGGGATGTCCAGTACAGATTTGGTGAATACTCACAGGAATGTGTGACAAAGTGCATTTCTATACAACCATTGTGGCCGTAGGGCCAGTGGGGGACAAAATCTGTTCAGGCCAGCTTGTGACATAGACAACGTTTACATTCCGTTAATATTCGGGTTAAGGTCAATATTCCGGTTTCTGAATCATTAGGAATAACCCGTTTACATGCTTAAGCAGACAGAGTTACTCCTGTATACATGGTCACTGGTATCATTTGGAATATCCCCATCTAAACAGCGACGCATGGACAATGTCATGACACAATGTCATTTCCTTTTCTTCTTCCTCTTTCTACCACCAATAAAATCAATCAATCAATCAACATTTATTTATAAAGCGCTTTACAGCACCGACTGGTGTCCAAAGTGCTTAACACTAAAAACACAAATTTACAAAAATAAAACACATATAAAATAAAATTTTAAAACAACACATAAAAAAGAACATAAAAATAACAGAACATGTCACCTCCCCACTAAGTGTTAAAAGCCAGTTTAAATAAATAAGTCTTTAACTTAGATTTAAAAAGTGCTAGGTTAGGAATAGTACGTAACTCAAGAGGTAGCTCATTCCACAGTCTCGGGCCAGCTACCGCGAAAGCATGATCACCCCAGCGTTTATATCTTGACCTTGGAACATCTAAGTAAAGCTGGCCAGACGCCCTTAATGTCCTACTGTAGGTGCGCAAAGTTAAAATTTCAGACAAGTAGGGAGGTGCAAGGCCATAAATAGCTTTAAAAACAAACATTAAAATTTTAAAATCAATTCTAAAACGAACTGGAAGCCAGTGGAGTGAGTACAGGACAGGCGTAATATGCTCACGTCTAAAAGTGTTTGTTAAAAGATGAGCAGCAGCATTCTGCACCAACTGGAGATGTGCATGAGATGACTGATTAATGCCCGAATAAAGTGCATTACAATAATCAAGTCTGGAGCTGATGAAAGCATGAATGGCTGTCTCAAGATCACGTCTACTGAGAAAGTGCTTTATTTTAGCCAAAAGGCGAAGTTGGAAAAAACTAGCTTTGACAACAGAATTTATCGGTTGATCGAACCTCAAACAGCTGTCAAATATCACTCCCAAATTCTTGACAGCTGGTTTTACATAGTTAGCCAAAGCACCAAAATTTGGTGTTACCACATTTGGTATGCCAGAGCGCTCAAACACCATGATCTCAGTTTTACCATCATTCAGGTAAAGGAAGTTTTGGGACAGCCACTGCTTTACATCACAAATACAATTAAATAATGATGACAAAGCATCACTCCCATTAGTCCTCACAGGCAGATAGATTTGCAGATCATCTGCATAACAATGAAAGGACAGGTTGTGCTGGGTTATAATTGACCCCAATGGCAGAATGTACAAAGAAAATAGAATCGGCCCAAGGACAGAACCCTGCGGCAATCCACAACACAGATGAACAGTTGATGAGGAAAGGTCCCCAATCATGACAGAAAAGCTCCTTTCAGCCAAATATGATCTAAACCACTTACGTGCAGTACCATGAATGCCAATAAAATGTTCCAACAGGGAAACAAGTACTGTGTGATCCACAGTATCAAAGGCTGCTGTAAGGTCCAACAGACCAGCACAGCGGGATTCCCTGCATCCACCGACAAAGTGATGTCATTATGAACTTTTAAAAGTGCTGACTCAGTGCTGTGTCGCGATCTAAACCCAGACTGGAATTTTTCAAGGATGAGATTGTCTTCTAAAAATGATTGTAACTGTAAAAAGACAACCTTTTCTAAAACCTTAGATAGAAATGGCAGATGAGACACAGGTCTAAAATTGGATAAAACTGATGAGTCCAGGTGAGGTTTTTTAAGAAGAGGTCGAACCACAGCATGTTTAAAAGCAGCTGGAACAGACCCTGATCTAAGACAAGCATTGATAAAAGTTAGGAGACCCGCTCCAACAGTATTAAAAACCTCCTTCAGCACCTTAGCTGGAACAACATCAAAAGGACAACTTGTAGATTTTATGTGTTTTACAAGATCATCGAGAGATGCAAAAGAAATGGGCTCAAACTGTTCGAGCACAGCAGAATGTGCACGAGGAGCAGACAACTCAACATTACAGCTCTGATCAGCGTTCTGTCTGTCTGACTGATGAAACCTTGTCAATAAAAAACTGAAGAAACTCCTCACAGGTTGTGGTTGTAGCGTCCATCAAAACAGAGGTGTGTGGATTTACAACTGAGTTTATAGTCTGAAATAACACACTGGGACGATGACAACTGCTCGAAATAATATGAGACAGATATTGTGCTTTTGCCTCCTTCACAGCCTTCTGATAGTCAGTTAGACTGTCCCTCAGAAAACCCAGAGACACCTGTAGTTTGTCCTTTTTCCATTTTCTCTCTGCCTGTCTGCAGCGTTGCCTGAGGGCACGGGTTGTGGCATTTAACCAGGGGTCAGATTTTGATTTCCTGGATTTGCAGCGCATCAGTGCAACAGAGTCCAAAATTACTGTGCGTGTAGAGTGGAAAGAAGAGAGGATGTTATCTGGGAGTAATGGAGAAACCAGTCCATTCATGGCATAAAACTGAGAGTCCATGAAGGCAGCAGCAAAGTCCCCCGCTGTCGAGGAGGTGACCAAACAGTGGCGAGAGACAGGAACAAGTGGCTTACTAGCAGATGGAGGAGCAATAAATTAAAAAATAATAGGAAAGTGATCTGGAATAGCAATGTCTATGTCCTTAAGTGAAACTGAGAGTCCAAAAGAAATAACCAGGTCCAAGGTGTGTCCAAGATTATGTGTTGGTCCATCCACAACTTGTGTTAGACCAAAAGAGTTCAGGAGGCTTTTAAAATCATCAGCCAGCTGATTAGAAGGACAACAGATATGAATATTAAAATCACCACAGACCAAAAATGTATCATATTTTGGGATAAAATCTGCCAGAAACTCAGAAAACTCCTGAATAAAATCCTTATTAAATTTTGGTGGACGATAAACAACAGCACAGAGCACAGGACAGTCGAACTCCATCACAAACAACTGAAGTTCAAAAGTGGAGTAGGCATTAGAAGATAAAAATCGGCATTTAAAGCTGTCTTTAAAAACCGTGGCCACACCCCAATAAAAGACATTATATTCATGTCTTTCATGATACTAATGAAGTATTCGGTTTCCTCCTCGCTCCAAAAGTGTGGTGCTGTGCTGCCGTGTCTGGATTTCACCATGCTTGTTTACCTCTGCTTCTGTGGTGTCCGGTGGGTTGCGTGCCGCATACAAGTAGTTGCCGTACTCAAAAGACCAGGATTCCTTGCGGATAGGACATGCGCAGAACACAAAATAATGTTCCTTTCTATGGGGATATCCCGATGCGCGTTTATATGACCTGATATTCGGGTTAGAAAAGGAGTAACCCAGGGGTCATATTCGGGTTTTTAAAAACCGGAATATGAGCATATTCGGGTTTTTGCGGGTGTTTACATGGCCGTGCACAACTGGGTTATTGCTAATATTCTGGTTATGAAAAGGTTATGAAAGGGTTATTGGCTGCATGTAAATGTAGTCATAGAAGATTGTGCAAATTTCAGAGGGAGTTTTGCCGTACCACTGTCGCCTGTGTGCTAGCTCTAGGGGTTGGTAATGTTAAACCTTACTTGTGTGAAGCTCCTTGAGGCAGCTTTGCTGTGATTTGGCGCTATATAAATGAAAATAAATTGAACTGAATTCAGACAATGTTTATATCTCCCTGCTAATTGAATAGTTTATGAATTTATCTTTTCCACAGTACAATGCAGCATAGAGGTGAGAGAGACAGGATAGGCGCTAGGAAACACTGGCTAGTGTGTAGGTTGTGCTACTGTCGCTCCCAAAACACAAATTCAACATAACACATAAGCCTCCATACACACACCCACATATGCAAATACAACACTTGCATAAAGTGGCAGAACATTGCACCAGTGCTGGCACACACTGGCGCGGCTAATTAAACATACCATCAAGCACATACTGTAAAATAGCTTCTAATGTAACAAACACGAGCGCACCACACTGCTGCTTTCTGCGCTAAAGAGCCGACCCTGAGTCACCCGTTTGGATGTTAGCCCAGTTCTGAGGAGGCAGCCTCGTCTTGTTTTCTCAACTGTACAGGTCGACTTTAAACTCCTAACAGGATGACCTATTTACCGTCAGCCCCTCTCTTCCTCTGCATCTCTTCCATCACAAACTGCTTCTCTCTCTCTCTCTCTCTCTCTCTCTCTCTCTCTCTCTCTCTCTCTCTCTATCTCATGCCACCCTTTTCTCTTCTGCCCTGCTTCCAGCTGAGGAATGTAAAAATAACCACTTTCTTGCAGAAATACTAAAAAGTGTTTATTTTCTTGTTCTGAGTCTGTATGTGTGAACACCAAATCCCTTTCCTTGTTATATAAGTGAGACGCGTGTCACGTCTTAGCGATTCTGAGCGATATGTCTGGCGTTGAAATTGTTATGTCAGACTGACAGAGAGAAATATATCCACGGAAATCAAAAGTGGAACAAAATGCTTAATTAAACACAAGCAGCCCGCTGCTCCTGTTTCCGTGTACAAACACAGGGGAACTCTGGGACAATGCAATGGCTCAGTTTATTGTATAATTTGTAGAATCACGCTCCTGATTATTAATCCGCTAACCACTAATTAGCAAAGCTAACTTTTCATTAGTGGATTAGCTTTTCAGCTAACTTTGAAAACCATCAGCGGACCAGCTGGCTTCCCCTAAATTTAGTTCTGCTAACTTTGAGTCCGCTCACATTTTTTGCTGGCATAGTGAGTAAAGCTTAACGGCCAAAAACATTTGTAATGCCATGTTCACACCGGGCGCGACGCGAGTGACAGCAGCGACAGGTTGCCATGTAATCCCTATGGAAGGACGCGTTTTGACGCAAAGCCACGCAACGCAATGGACGCGAATGAAGCAACGTCAGTGAAGGGATTTTGAGCGACTGGGGCGTTTGTGGTGCAATATTGCGTCACATCACGTCGCGTTGCCCTCCTCTCCAAGTTGAAAAATCTGAACTTTTTCATCTTGTCGCGCTGCGATGACCAATCGGGGACTGAATATGTAGTAACGTGTAGTAACGTTTGACTAAAGATGTGAACATGTCCTGTCTCTGGTAGCAGCCTGTGAGCAGGACTTATGTCTCTTTTGTCCTTTATTTCACAATTATGACAGAGTTTTTGGAGCGAGCAGCAGCCCCACAGCAGCGGGATCTGAGTGTTTTTTCTTTTTTTATACGTGCGCGCACGCGAGTGAATCATCTGTGGAGATTATTTTACTTATTAACTACACAGATGTATAATAAAACAAATGGTGACTGGTTTCTAAACACAATTATGACAGAGTTTTTTGGGGAAGAGCGAGGAGCAGCCCCACAGCAAGCAGCGGAGGTTTTTTTAAAAAATTGTTTACATGTGCATGCGTGAACGGGACAGGAGGTCCTCAAACTGGGTCCTGCAGAGGTGGAAGGACCGATGAAAGCAGCCATCATCCAGACGCAGCTCCTGCAGCAAATAATGATACTCCCTGAATTGGGAGCTTTCCACAACAACTCGCTCCGTGTGATCAAGGTCCGTCATGTTAACCTGACTGACAACCGGAGCCGGCGAGCGAAATGGAAGCTCCTCCTATTTGATGATGCACTGGGGCGAATTTTCACAGCGAAAGCAGAGCGACACACCGGGCGATGGTGGTGCGTCCGTCGCCACGCCACCGAAGCAAATTTGTGGCGTCTGTTCGCGCCCAGTGTGAACGCGGCATAAACCCTAAAATCATACATGTTCGTTCCTGTCTGTTGCATGTTTTGCAACAGTCAGACTGCTGTGAGGCGCTCAACCTCACCCAACAAAAGGGGTGGGCCAAAAAAGTGTAATTTACTTTCCTCCTACAAAAACACAGACAGTGGCAGGAGACATCAAAAGCAAGGCACTCATGGTTTCATTTATAAAGAAAACTAATTCTGGACAATTCAGTGACATTAACAGCAGCTCTGTCATTTTTCAACCTGGTCTCACAGCACGTCGTAATTCAGCAACAAGAAATATACATTAATTTATCGGTTCGTGATATTGTGATGAAAAGCGCCTCATTTCCGTCACGGCAGCATGAATTCATTGTAATTCATTCCGTGATGGCTGCACAAAATTAAAAGTGAAGTAGGGGGGTCGGGTGGTTATGGTTAGGGTGGGGGGAAGGAGTAGGATTAGGTTATGCTTAAGGTTAGGATTGGCGGTAGGAGTAGGGTTAGTAATAGTGAGTTTAAAAAAACTCCGTCATGAAAATTTGACTCATTTCATGACGGGAGGAGAAAAAAAAAAAAAAAAAAAAAAGAAACGTGAGACTGGGCTGCATTTTTACAAAGTGAAAATAATGCACATATCTTTTAAAGTAATGCGCTAATTCTGAAGGTGTGAGGGTTAACCGACATACGCGGCAAAAGGCATTATTTTCACATTGCACCCCACCCCTGTCAAAATGCATAGAGCACTGCCATCTACTGTGCTAAAAGTCAACGCTGTAACGTCTGCTAAATTTTTTTAGCAGTTTATCAGTTTAGCATTATAAAAGTTAATTTTTCAGTTAGCAGATCAGCGGTTATTGAAGCTAACTTTTCGGTTAGCTGTGCCCACCACTGACCCCGGTACAGTTGTCATGGAGGCAGAAATCATCTAGTATACTATTTTGTTTTTGTACCAGGCTGTAAACATGTTTATTTCTGCTCTAAAGTTGGACATTTTAACATGACCTTCTATGGGAATGTGCTCTGTTTGCAAATTCCAGTCAAGGAACTGCACTTCTGGGTTGAAGTCAAAGTACAGGATGGAGCTTTACCTCTTGCTAGCCTCACAGTCTCTGTGTGTGGCTGTGGGCATGCACCACCACACTTGCAGCACTTAAAAGCACCATCCTCACACCAGCTCCACACCGTCCACATCACTGCACACAGCTGCCACATGTCCCAAACACTGGTAATTATAACACTGAAGTAGGGACGTGTTATAAAGCCTCATCCTATAGAGCGAGCATCCAATAAGCATTTTGCTAAACAGAACCTCAGCATCAAATGCTAACAGAACAGACGTGCTGTTAACCCACTCCTCATTCTCCTTCATCTTCAGCTGCATAGCAGACACCACCCTCGCACCACGCACTTCCTCCAAAATCTCATCCACCGACAGTTCCACATAAACACCCAAAATGAGCAGGGGGGCAAAGGGGGACCTCTCTCTCTTCAAATAGTCATCTGGATCTGGCACAATCTGCAGGAGGACTGAACTATAACAGCACCCACTCTGTACAAAATTTTGCAGTGTTTTTTAACTGAAGTGTGCAGACAAAGAAGCAATATTACAATCCACTGGCCCGTGCCCTCAGGAGCAGGACAAGGGTAAAAACAAACAAACAAACTTTTCTATTGCTGTTCAATCACCAAGAATCTGAATGAGTGAGATGAATGAGAAGCATTTCTGCATTGTAAGCATAAGACCATTAGTATATTGTGGTTTAATAACAATATTGTTTGTGCACACAGAGTAATGAGAGCCTGGGAGCAAACAAAGAGGCTCGTATTCCACAGATCTGATGCTCGGACGACACGGGTGCACATTTAGCTTTTGTACCGTTGGTACTTAACAGAGCGTTCTGACTGCAAATGACTGCCTTTAGGGGTTTCACACAAGTAGTGACAATTGAACACACAGTGAATGTGCTGCTGATGTGAAAGCACAGGTGGAATACCAGATGCAAAAAAAGAGAGAAAAAAAGAACACAAAGTCACTTTGAAATTTCTTAGGTGCATGTTTGAGTCACACTTTAATAATGAGAACTGCATGATTCATTTGGCTGCATTGGTTTCCATTCACATGTGTTGAATAGGCACAAGGTTTACAAGATGATGTGGGTGCATTTGGTCTTTGAACCCTGGAACCAACTTGCTTTGAGGTAAGAATGAGACCCCGTGGCCACGTCACACTGATTTAATGATGAGGACAAGGATTCTAAAATGCTTTGAACAGACAATAGGCCCCCTGTTGGTTATACACTGCATCTACATGTAGAACAATAACAAATGTTCTTGTGTTTTGGTCTGTATGTGTGAGATTGAAGAGAAAACCTTTGCACTCCTGCACTGTTTGAGAAGATGTGACTGAGTCTAGATTCGTTTTTGTCCACTACAGCATGCTGAGTGCGCCATATGTGCAAGGATGCATTTAAGTACAAAAACAAAACAAAACAAAAAAACAAGTCCCTTTGTTCTCCTCCCTTGTTTCATTTGGGGTTGCCACAGCAGCTCTCCGCCTGACACAACTCCACATTACATGGAGAATAAATAGGCAGGGATGCCCTTAAACCAGGATCCTTCCTCTCTGGAAACCAGCACATTTAACCACTTGCCCACACTTAAGTACAACAACTCAGAAAAAGTTGGGAAAATAAAAATAATATAATAAAGCACAAAAAACAGTGATCCTTTTCACTACTTCTGTTTCACTGCAGACAGTATGAGCCCAAGATATTTCATGTTTTGTGATCATGAACCACAGTAGCCTATAACTCCTTCAGAGTAATTTTTGGGTGTTTTGTGGCTTCCCTCTCTTGTCTCCTTACAGCATGGTTACTCAATTTTTGAGTAACTGCTGACTTGACACAGACTTACCACACAGTACCCCACTGTTTGTATTTCTTAATGACCGATGTGAACAAAGTCCAAGACATATTTAGTGACTTGGGAATGTTCATGTATCCATCCCCTGACTTGTCTCAAGAAAACTGGTTGTGAAAGGAATAATTTAATACCTGTATTAAAATAAATTTTTTGGAATGTGTTGCCAGTGTTGTCTAAAGTACTGGAAAATCACACTTAAATAAAAGTACAGATACCCATTAAAAATGACTTTGGTAGAGGTCACCCATTGAAATGGTACTAAAGTAAAAATCTTAAAGTACGTAGTATTTATTGTACTTAAGTATGACAAGTAATGTACAACTAAATGTACTCAAGTATTGAAAGTAAAAGTACAAGTAAATGTTAATAATCATAAACAGACTGATTTTTTTATATACAGTTTGTCTAGACTTGTAAATGACTGGTAGTATTAGTCAAAATACTGAAAATTGTGCACATCACACAAAAACACTTCAGAAACAAGGTTTCAAAACCTAAACGAGAGTAGGCTACTCATTAGGTGTTCACAGGAAACAGTTATTTATTTCTATATGTATTTATTTATTTTCATTGTTACATGGTTTTATCTTTTCTGTTGTTTTGTTTCATTAGGTTCTTTTTTGTCTCTTTCTTTAAAATTGTACTGTAACATTATTAGTCTATTATTATTGACTATTATTGTCTATTATGTAGACTGTTATTGTTGTTGCTATAATATATGAATAAAAATAAATAAAAAAAAATTACAATTTTACTCTTTTACAACAACAAATGCTGAGCCATTAATTATATAGAAAACAAATCAACACAAACGTGCTGATGCGAACAGCTTAATGCTAACTTTAACATTGAAAACGCCATAGACATGCTAACGCGTTAGCATCGGCCCCGTTTTTAAGTTATAAAATACATCTATCGACTGTTTCAGAAGACCATAACAGGTCGGTTTAACATAAAAAATATTAAATATTACTCACAGACATATGCTCTTCAGGGTTTTAGTGGGGGAAAATGAGGATAAAAGCGACATAAAACAATCAATCCACGAATCGCAGATGAAAGCACTGCTTCAACCTGCAAATCACTGCTTCGATTGGTTCAAGGTTCAAAGCAAAGCCGCGCTGCAGAAAAGTTGATTACAGACTCGCTGCAGGTCTGTAATCAATGTAGAGAAATTATCATTTTCCTGACAAACACCCCCCAAGTGCACAACTGCAAAAAAGCCTATTGGACATGCCTCATGACAAACTGACCTGACTTCGTTGCAGTCACTAGTAATCAGTGGTGTTTCTGGGTGAAAACACGACTTTGTTCGTGTGTGTGTGTGTGTTTTTTTGTAATGAGTCACGGCATGGCGCATAGAAAATGTATCGGAGTAGAAGTATGCAATTAAGGTCAGAAATGTAGTGAAGTAAAAGTGAAAGTAAGCTGAATTTAAAAAACTCAAGTAAAGTACAAAGTCTCCCAAAACATACTTAAGTACAGTAGTGAAGTATTTTTACTTCTTTACTATACAACACTGTGTGTTGCAGGCATTAAATACAGGAATAGATACATATTAAAACAATAAATGAAGTTGACCACACAAAACATTAATTATCTTGGGTTCATGCTGTCTGCAATGAAACAGAAGTCAAAGTAAATGTAAGAATCACTGCTTTAAAAAAATGTATGTATATGCAAAATAAATACACAAGGCAAATGTCTCGTGGGAAGGATTGCGGTAACACTTCTGTGTAGACAAAGTATCATCTGTGTACTGGTGTTAGTCTGGCACCATCTGACATTGTGTCACTAAAGTGGTCATGAAACTTCTATTGTCTTACAGTTAAACAGCATTGTATTACCTGCCTGCATTATCCTCCTTTATCATTATTAGCAGGGTATACACTGGATTAAAACTCACAGACTTCACTTAATTGAAAAGACAAAGTTTGAACCTTCTTTAACTTTTTTCAAATTTTGAGACAGTGACAAAACAAGTAACCCTATTAAAAGTCTTAAAGCAGCACATCTAATTGCTTTATACTGTACATCCAGATTTAAAAGGGTGATGAAAATGTTGGTACACTGCAAAGCTTGCAAAGACTGATTGCATGACCAAAACATCACAAGCAGTGTGCTGGACACATTTACACACTTCTCTAACAGGGCGATTCATCAGGGCACCACTGTACTATGACTCCTGGCAAAAAATATAGAATCACCGGCCTCTGAGGATGTTCATTCAGTTGTTTAATTTTGTAGAAAAAAAGCAGATCACAGACATGACACAAAACTAAAGTCATTTCAAATGGCAACTTTCTGGCTTTAAGAAACACTATAAGAAATCAAGAAAAAAAATTGTGGCAGTCAGTAACGGTTACTTTTTTAGACCAAGCAGAGGGAAAAAAATACGGACTCACTCAATTCTGAGGAATAAATTATGGAATCACCCTGTAAATTTTCATCCCCAAAACTAACTCCTGCATCATATCAGATCTGCTCATTAGTCTGCATCTAAAAAGGAGTGATCACACCTTGGAGAGCTGTTGCACCAAGTGGACTGACATGAATCATGGCTCCAACACGAGAGATGTCAATTGAAACAAAGGAGAGGATTATCAAACTCTTAAAAGAGGGTAAATCATCACGTAATGTTGCAAAAGATGTTGGTTGTTCACAGTCAGCTGTGTCTAAACTCTGGACCAAATACAAACAACATGGGAAGGTTGTTAAAGGCAAACATACTGGTAGACCAAGGAAGACATCAAAGCGTCAAGAGAGAAAACGTAAAGCAATATGTCTCAAAAATAAAAAATGCACAACAAAACAAATGAACGAATGGGAGGAAACTGGAGTCAACGTCTGTGACCGAACTGTAAGAAACCGCCTAAAGGAAATGGGATTTACATACAGAAAAGCTAAACGAAAGCCATCATTAACACCTAAACAGAAAAAAAACAAGGTTACAATGGGCTAAGGAAAAGCAATCGTGGACTGTGGATGGCTGGATGAAAGTCATATTCAGTGATGAATCTCGAAATTGCATTGGGCAAGGTTATGATGCTGGAACTTTTGTTTGGTGCCGTTCCAATGAGATTTATAAAGATGACTGCCTGAAGAGAACATGTAAATTTCCACAGTCATTGATGATATGGGGCTGCATGTCAGGTAAAGGCACTGGGGAGATGGCTGTCATTACATCATCAATAAATGCACAAGTTTACGTTGATATTTTGGACACTTTTCTTATCCCATCAATTGAAAGGATGTTTGGGGATGATGAAATCATTTTTCAAGATGATAATGCATCTTGCCATAGAGCAAAAACTGTGAAAACATTCCTTGCAAAAATGTCATGGCCTGCAAAATAGTCCGGATCTTAATCCAATTGAAAATTTTTGGTGGAAGTTGAAGAAAATGGTCCATGACAAGGCTCCAACCTGCAAATCAGAGAAAATTGGAGCCAGATTGATGAAGAGTACTGTTTGTCACTCAGAGACTGCAAGCTGTTATAAAAGCCAGAGGTGGTGCAACAAAATACTAGTGATGTGTTGGAGCGTTCTTTTGTTTTCATGATTCCATAATTTTTTCCTCAGAATTGAGTGAGTCCATATTTTTTTTCCCTCTGTTTGGTCTAAAAAAGTAACCGTTACTGACTGCCACAATTATTTTTCCTGATTTCTTATAGTGTACCTTAAAGCCAGAAAGTTGCCATTTGAAGTGACTTTAATTTTGTGTCATGTCTGTGATCTGCTTTTTTTCCTACAAAATTAAACAACTGAATGAACATCCTCCGAGGCCGGTGATTCCATAATTTTTGCCAGGGGTTGTATGACCAAAAAAAGTGCAAAAATTAGATGAAACTGCTTGGCTGGCTTATAAAGTGCAGACCTGGCAACTCACCCGAAAAGAAAAGAAAGGAGGTGCGTCCTTGGCCAGACATGATTAAAAATCCGAAACAAATGCTGATTCGGCTTCAAATTTTCACCCCGATGGTTTCAAGCCATAGTCAGTACAAATACCCTGTTTGATGACGTCTGAACATGACTGGAGCCATTAACACTACACATACCAGGTGAGTGCTAAACTAATTTTAAAAATGCTTGTCGTTGTTCAGCTTTGTTTATTTTGTTTATCGGTTTAAAAGTTATCGGACAAAGATTAATCGGAAGATAATTGGTCCGATAATGGTTTTTAAAGTTATCTAAAAAGATAATCCGATAAAGAAAACATTCTTCGATAATTATCTGTTATCGAATTATTGGAAGTGTGCCCACCACTGCCGTATACTAGCAACGATTTTGATGAAATCTTTGAAAATTTCAAATACGAGGTCTGAGATGAAAAAAGCGGTCCTTTTTATTTTTTTCAAAAAATAAATGGATTTGATTCATATGTTTTTACGTCAGACATGCTTGAACCCTTGTGCGCATGCGTGAGTTTTCGTGTCGGTGACGTCATTCGCCTGTGGGCAGGCCTTGAGTGAGGAGTGCTCCACCCTGCCCATCTGAATCTCTTTGTCTGAATAGCCGCTGCGGACGGCGCGCGTTGCTTTATCAACATTTTTTCTGGACCTGTGAGGAATATCCGAGTGGACACTATTGGAGAAATTAAGCTGGTTTTCCGTGAAATGTTTAACGGCTGGTGAGAGATTATGGGGTGTTTCTGTCGCTGTAAGGACTTCCCACGGAGCGGGACGTGGCGCAGCATTTCCAGGCGCCGTCGTCGGCCTGTTTCGACTTGAAAACATCCTAATTTAAGGCTTAATTCACCTAGGACGTCGTGAGAGAACAGAGAAGATTCAGAAGAGGCCGGCATGAGGACTTTATGCGGACATTCCACTGTTTAAGGACATTTTGTAATGAAAGACGTGTGCGCAAATTCGCTGATCTGTGTGCGCCGCGTCAGGAAAAACATCTCCGTGTTGAAAACCATTTGTAAAATTCAGGCGGCTTTTGATGGCTTTCAACAAGTGAGTAACTGAGAAATTGTTTAACAGCTTGGGCATGTTCCAACTTGCCCGTTAAGGTTTCCAACGGAGGTGTTTTTCCTGTCACGACCCCCCGTGGTCGGGTCCGGCCAGACATGCGACTCTGCCCGCACATTCTTTCATTACAAAATGTCCGTTAACAATGGAATGTCCGAATAAACTCCTCATGCTGACTTCTTCTGCAAGTTCTCTGTTCTCTGACGACTTCCTGGGTCAACCTGAAATGTGGAAGTTTTCAACTTGAAACGGCGAGACGCTGCCACCTCGAAGCGCAGATCACCATTGGCCGTCCTTATGGCGACACTACCAGACCAAAATCTCTCATCAGCCGTTAAAATTCCACTCAGTTGTGCCTTACAGTTTTGAAAAAATTTTGATCAAACAAAGCAGCAGTCTCTGAGCCATTCATAAACAATCAAAAATCGACGAGAGGGTGGGCTACTCCTCACTCAAAGACTGCCCACAGGCGAATGACTTAACCGACAGGCGTGAAAAAACTCTTGCATGCCCACGAGGGTTTAAGCATGTCTGATGTAATCACACGTGATTCAAATCCATATGGTTTTTGAAAAAATAATAAGGTCCGTTACTTTTATCACAGACCTCGTATAACGCAATGCTAAAATACCCTTGGCCGTATGAGCCTTGTGTTCTTTATAATTTGCAGTTGTTAAATTAATTATTAAGATCCTGTTGTCTTACATACAATTTGTACATGTTCAACAAACCTCCTCTATTAATCAGTCAATCAAAACCAATATTTACATTTTAAAAGTGTCTGCAGGAGGCTTTGCGTGTGCGTGTACATGAGCTTTTGACAAAAGCAGAAGTTATGCAAATCAATGAATATTTGTAGATCACCCTCTGTGCATTTGCTAGTATTAATGAGACAAATTTAACTCCATAGGAAGTTAGCTACCAGCCTGTGATGTCACCATGCTAATGTCTGTGAAATAAGTTCATAGGTGTTATTAGGTTTCAAAAAAAGCGTTTTCAGTTTTAGAAGTGTTTATTTCTTGCTAGCTTTTACATAATATACGAGGTCTGTCCATAAAGTAACGCTCCTTTTTATTTTTTCAAAAACTATATGGATTTGATTATGTTTTTACGTCAGCCAAGCTTGAACCTTCGTGCGCATGCGTGAGTTTTTCCACGCCTGTCGGCTGCGTCATTCGCCTGTAAGCACACCTTGTGGGAGGAGTGGTCCAGCTCCCTCGTCGGATTTTCATTGTCAGGAAATGGCGGAATGATTTGGGCTTTTTTTCCATCAGAATTTTTTCAGAAACTGTTAGAGACAGGCAGCTGGAAACCATTAGAAAGATTTATCTGGCTTTCGGTGAAAATTTTACGGGCTTCACAGAGAATAAGGAGTGTTACTACAGCTTTAAGGACGGTCCACAATGGCGCTCGGCGCACCGCGCTCCGAGCTGCAATGACGAGGCAGAAACCACCAGATCATTTCTAAACGGATTGCTGTGTGGAGCTGGGACCGTCGTGTGCAATTTCTTTGGTTATCACAAGAGCCGGACATCAGCCATTTTCCGGCAGATTTCACTTTTAACAAGAGATTTTGTCATGGAAAGCCGCGCGGAGGCTTCGCGCGTCACGACCGATTCGCTGATGGAGCGAGACAAAGGAACACCTCTGTTTCAGAGTGTTAAAGGACAAGTTGGGACATACCTATCTCGGCTTTCAGTGCTTACCAGTCGAGTGAGTATAAGAGAAATTGTCGTCTGGCACAGACAAGTCTTTGCAATACCCGATGGCCATATGTTGGCCTTGGGTAAAAATTTAATCCCGATTTCAAAACTGTTCAGATGATGGCCGTAACTACTAAAAATGCTCCCTGATTTGCTATGATACGGGAAGGAACGGGGCTCTGTGGAGTAGGGGTATAAGAACGGTCACTTGTCGTCACGTTCTGTCCGCCTCCGTGATCACAGAAGTGGCTTCCTCAATAAGACTCACATAGCAGCCAAGCTTAGCATGGCACGATGCAATGTCGTGACACAATCTGCACAGACGGTTCCACTTTTTTTGGGAGAGGGAACGCACTTTAAGAATTTTCTCCTGGCCGCACGAAAGGAACAGATGAAATCCATGGTTGGATTCAAGTTTTGAAGACCATTCTCATGCTATGCTGGGCTTCACTTTGTCCAAGATGAACTATAAAAAAAAAAATCTCTCACTTTTCTCCTCAAAATATTATCTTTGGAAAATCTGTCCTAATCATCAATCATTAGTCATTAGTATTTCCTCGTGAAACATGCATTTTAACCATTTTGACATATTCACCGTCAAATTCCACAAAAAACACTTACTCCACACTGTAATAAAATTCCATTTTTTCCCCATTTCATTTCAACAGAGGCCCTCATGTAGTCCAGTTGTATGAGTGCTCATCAGCAGCAGGTGAAATCAGGCTAATTCCCCCATGTTCATGACTCATGGTACCAAAATTAAAATATAATGCATTGATATTTTCATAAGTCTTTACTTATTTCGGGTAAGCCCCTCATTTGACACTTGTATGGCTTCACTGGCCCTGTCTCCCAGTCCTCCTCAAACAAAGATAACTCACTAAGGTCTGCTTTTGCACTCTGTGTTCTCATGGGCACATTACATGGTTTAAGTGGTTGTGGTCGACTGGTTTCAAACCAACACCACTCTGTGCTTCCCTCAGTCTGCCTCTGAAACCTGAACCTCACCACCTCTCAGATTAGACTCATAATCTACCTGCTAAACCATCATAAAGTGTGAGGACATACTATCTAGAACTAAATATGTCAATGCTACGGACAACATTACAGTCTTGCCTCCTGCTGTCAAATAAACCTCAGCTGTGGGGTAAACTTGCTCATCCCCATGAATGCAACCTATCATAGACCTGTCAGCACTCCACTTTTGCCTTGGAACAACTGGACAAAACAACTGTCTGGTAGCAAACTGGATCAATTAAAGCCACCTCTCACTAACCATTATTTAGGACTGGTTCAGTTCACAGTGTCTATCCTGGTTGACCTTGCAACTAAACACAGGAGAGCTGGCTTGGTGTGGTTTAAGGTTAGGGAGGTGGTGGCGTAATGGTTTGCACACTGGACTGGGATGCCAGCGATCCAGGTTCGCTTCCCGATTGCAGCCACGTTCCCAACTGGCACTTTCAACAACAGTGCTGGGGAGGAGTGAGAGACACGTGGCGTGGGCCCTTCTGGAAACAAGCTTCGGGCTTTTGCTGACTACACACATTAAATAAGAACCTCTACCTCTAAGGTTGGGCAAAATTGCTTTGTGTGACCACACCATTACAATAGCTGCTGCTGTTGTAATGGTGTGGGCTCTCACAGCGCACACTCTGTCTTTCAGCTACTGGTGTGCACAGAAAGTTGTAGCAACAGGTGTACGACGCATTAGAAGCAGCTATGATTCTACACGTTTTGCATACAATTCCGGCTTCATGTGCACTTTATGCGCAAATTGACCTAATTCACACTATGTGTGAAGGGGCAATAAGTGTTCAATTTGAGGTCAAAGGCAACATTTTGGGTTCCCTGTTGCCGAAAGGTTCCCTCCCTTCCAAAAACATTAAAAATCTGGCTGGTCATCTCACCTGGATCATCATCATCATCACCTTCTGTATTCTTTCCACAAGGCCAGT
Organism: Thalassophryne amazonica; assembly: GCF_902500255.1. Taxonomy (NCBI): domain Eukaryota; kingdom Metazoa; phylum Chordata; class Actinopteri; order Batrachoidiformes; family Batrachoididae; genus Thalassophryne; species Thalassophryne amazonica. The sequence continues at coordinate 139,886,829 of NC_047104.1, read as the reverse complement.
CTTCCTCCTGTGATTCACACTCGTGTCTAAATTCATCTCTCTTCATGGTTACTTGGAGCTGTATTTATGAAAATTGACACAGTGTACTTTTCCATCTCTGCTCCTGACAAGAGGCCTCTTTCTGCATTTGGTGCTCTTTCCGCCTGAGTGTGAATAAGAGATTTCACCAGACCTTTAAAGCTCCTATAGCCTCCGTTCTGCTTCAGCCTCCACCCCAGTGGCTGGATTTGCTGATGAGCTTGTTCCTCCATCTGGCTCCTCTTGATCATTTTTCTTTGCCCTTGGCATCACATCACTGCAGTGATATGACTCACAGACATTGTTACACTTACTACAATGGCCTATTAGTAGCTGGATGATGCAGGACAATTACACCAAAATGACGGAAAGGTGGAACAAATTCCAGGATGTTCATTTGCAGTATTTTTCATCTGTGGTAAAATATCACAGTAACATCTCAGGAGATCTGACTGACAACAATGTGTGAAGGTAATTGGTGTCTTGTACAGGGTCTCACAGGCTGATTACCTGGAAGAATCTACCAACAGGGAACTCTTAGATTATCCAATAAATAAATAACTAGGGATGGGTATCGGGAACCGGTTCCTTTTGGGTATCATTAAGAAATGATTCGATCCACTGACATCAATAACCTTTTTGCTTAACAATTCCCTTATCGGTCTTTCAGGGCAGCTGGGGGTGTTTGTCAGGAAAATGATAATTTCTTTACATTGATTACAGACCCTGCAGCAGGTCTGTAATCAACTGTTTCTGCAGCGTGGCTTTGCTTTGAACACTGAACCAATCGAAGTAGTGATTCGCAGATCGAAGCAGTGCTTCGATTCTGCTACTTCATTGATTCATTGTTTTATTTCACTTTATCTTAAATTTTCTCCACTAAAACCCTAAAGAGCATATGTCTGTGAGTAATATTTACCTTTTTGATGTTAAACCAACCTGTTATGGTCTTCTGAAACAGTTGATAGATGTATTTTATAACTTAAGAACGGGGCCGATGCTAACACGTAGCATGTCTATGGTGTTTTCAATGTTAAAGTTAGCATTAAGCTGTTTGCATCTCAGCATTTGTTTTCTGTATGATAATTAATGGCTCAGCGTTGGTTGTCGTAAAAGAGTCAAATTGTGATTTTTTTTAAAATTTAATTTTATTCATAACCGACACGCATGAAAAAACTCTCGCATGTCCACGAGGGTTCAAGCTTGTCTGATGTAATCGCACGTGATTCAAATCCATATAGTTTTTGAAAAAAATAAAAAGGTCCGATACTTTTCTCACAGACTCAACAAAAATATAAACGCAACACTTTTGGTTTTGCTCCCATTTTGTATGAGATGAACTCAAAGATCTAAAACTTTTTCCACATACACAATATCACCATTTCCCTAAAATATTGTTCACAAACCAGTCGAAATCTGTGATAGTGAGCACTTCTCCTTTGCTGAGATAATCCATCCCACCTCACAGGTGTGCCATATCAAGATGCTGATTAGACACCATGATTAGTGCACAGGTGTGCCTTAGACTGCCCACAATAAAAGGCCACTCTGAAAGGTGCAGTTTTATCACACAGCACAATGCCACAGATGTCGCAAGATTTGAGGGAGCGTGCAATTGGCATGCTGACAGCAGTAATGTCAACCAGAGCTGTTGCTCGTGTATTGAATGTTCATTTCTCTACCATAAGCCGTCTCCAAAGGCGTTTCAGAGAATTTGGCAGTACATCCAACCAGCCTCACAACCGCAGACCACGTGTAACCACACCAGCCCAGGACCTCCACATCCAGCATGTTCACCTCCAAGATCGTCTGAGACCAGCCACTCGGACAGCTGCTGAAACAATCGGTTTGCATAACCAAAGAATTTCTGCACAAACTGTCAGAAACCGTCTCAGGGAAGCTCATCTGCATGCTCGTCATCTTCATCGGGGTCTCGACCTGACTCCAGTTCGTCGTCGTAACCGACTTGAGTGGGCAAATGCTCACATTCGCTGGCGTTTGGCACGTTGGAGAGGTGTTCTCTTCACGGATGATGCGAAGGAGATGTGTTGCACTGCATGAGGCAAATGGTGGTCCCACCAGATACTGACTGGTATCCCCCCCAGTAAAACAAAACTGCACCTTTCAGAGTGGCCTTTTATTGTGGGCAGTCTAAGGCACACCTGTGCACTAATCATGGTGTCTAATCAGCATCTTGATATGGCACACCTGTGAGGTGGGATGGATTATCTCAGCAAAGGAGAAGTGCTCACTATCACAGATTTCGACTGGTTGTGAACAATATTTGAGGGAAATGGTGATATTGTGTATGTGGAAAAAGTTTTAGATCTTTGAGTTCATCACATACAAAATGGGAGCAAAACCAAAAGTGTTGCGTTTATATTTTTGTTGAATATATATATATATATATATATATATATATATATATATATATATATATATATATATATATATATATATATATATATATATATATGATATGATTTTCAATTTTCTTTTTCAGTGTCGATCCATCTTTTCATTCTAAGTGTTCTTTGTTGTTGTTGTGGACTATGTGTGTGTGTGTGTGTGTGTGTGCTGAATAAATCCATTCATTCATTCATTCATATATATATATGTTGTATGGCTGGGGGGGCCTGGCTGCCTTTTGTTTCTGTCTTTTGGTTTTCCTTCCAGGTGGCTTGCATTTGGGACTGAGTGGCTGTGTAGCTGAGGTTATCAGGACCTCACCCTGATCACCTGCGGCTCGTCAGGACTCACAGCTGTGGTGCATCTATATGGATTGGAACATGGTGGCATTTAAGACTGGAGTATACAGTGTGTATTTGCCAGAGACTCGACCTTGTGACCAGACGGGTGAGATCGTCGTCTCGGGAGCCATCTCATCATCAGTGGATGCAGAGAACGTCCAGGGTTTGATGCACGGTCTGTGAAAGAGGAGGGGGTGAGGTCTCACACTCGTCAGCACACTTCCTGAGGTACGTTAGATTTTGTGACTAACATTTATACAGTCAGTAAATGTGGTGTCCCTCACACCTTTATTATATTGAGCTGTATGTTAGTCATGTATCGGCTTCCACTGCAGTGGAGTTTTGTGAACTGGATGTTCCATGCCTGCAGGTTGGGAAGCTGATTAGTAATCAAGCCAGGAAGTGTTTGCTGTTTGTACACCTTTAAGTGTTCTCTCTGTGTGTAGAGTGTGGACTCACATAATGGTTCCTTCTTTCACAGACTCGGTTTGTTGCGGCCACCTGGGGGGTGTCGGCGGGGTCCTTGGGTCCGAACAGCTTCTGGCTCCGGACCGTTAGCGCTGCTGGGAGCGCACCACGCCAGACCGCACTTTCTTTTGTTATTTTTTGTATCACTGTTATGTATTAAATTCAGTTAGCCTTTGTACCGTGCTCTGCTTATTTCATACTGGGTCCTTCAAACGCTGGTCGGTTCTCCGAGCTGCGTCCGACACATAACAGTAGTCTCTGGCCAAACATCACGGACCCAGCGGTAGCAGAGACGGTAACGCGCCGGGAAGGTGGCAGCAGATGTTCAGTAGTTATCCGGATCAGTTGTGGGTGCTCTCCGCCCGGATGGTGCGTGTTTGAGACCCATTGCTGAATACTGATTTGTGCTCTCTTGCAGCCGTGTTCCTGTGTTTGTGCCTTATCCGTGGGTCGTGGTGGAGTGTGACTGGCGACGGCTTCGCGTCACGCTCCGACCGGATAAGAGGTTTAAACGGGAGCTGCAAGAGTGTGTCTGTAATGGGTGCATGCGCACGGCGGAGCTCTGTGGCACGGGTCGCTGAGCTTCCTGTGTTACAGTTGTAGCCCCGTTTCCCCGGATAAAGATAACTACTGCGTCTGTTGTATCAGCTCCGGCGTTATTTAGTTGAGCACATTTTGGTTGTGTGT